>NC_084578.2:24692500-24905000 GCF_033978685.3 Nerophis lumbriciformis | reverse complement strand
ACTAACACTACTACATACACCCCCTGCTACCACCTACCACCAACCTCAACGCCGCCCCCCCCCAACCCCGCCCACCTCAACCTTCTCATGCTCTCTCAGGGAGAGCATGTACCAAATTCCAAGCTGCTGTTTTGAGGCATGTTAAAAAAATAATGCACTTTGTGACTTCAATAATAAATACGGCAGTGCCATGTTGGCAATTTTTTCCATAACTTGAGTTGAAGTTGTTCTCTTATTTTGGAATACTTTGTTACATTGTTTAATGCGTCCAGCGGGGCATCACAACAAAATTAGGCATAATAATGTGTTAATTCCACAACAGTATATATTGGTATCGGTTGATATCGGAATCGGTAATTAAGAGTTGGACAATATCGGAATTCACGAGTGAGGGAAGAGTGGATCGTGAGATCGACAGGCGGATCGGTGCGGCATCTTCAGTAATGCGGACGCTGCATCGATCCGTTGTGGTGAAGAAGGAGCTGAGCCAGAAGGCAAAGCTCTCGATTTACCGGTCGATCTACGTTCCCATCCTCACCTATGGTCATGAGCTTTGGGTCATGACCGAAAGGACAAGATCACGGGTACAAGCGGCCGAAATGAGTTTCCTCCGCCGGGTGGCGGGGCTCTCCCTTAGAGATAGGGTGAGAAGCTCAAAGTAAAGCCGCTGCTCCTCCATATCGAGAGGAGCCAGATGAGGTGGTTCGGGCATCTGGTCAGGATGCCACCCGAATGCCTCCCTCGGGAGGTGTTTCGGGCACGTCCGACCGGTAGGAGGCCACGGGGAAGACCCAGGACACGTTGGGAAGACTATGTCTCCCGGCTGGCCTGGGAACGCCTCGGGATCCACCGGGAGGAGCTGGACGAAGTGGCTGGGGAGAGGGAAGTCTGGGCTTCCCTGCTTAGGCTGCTGCCCCCGCGACCCGACCTCGGATAAGCGGAAGAAGATGGATGGATGGATGGACGGATATCGGCAAAAAAGCCATATCTATATGTGTGTGTGTACAAGCGTATTAGAAAAATATATTATTTCACATTGATTGAATTCTTTTGATGCTACAAGTTCTTTCTTGAATTCCGTAATGTTTCTCACCTTTTTATGGTGGATAATTTTGCAGTCATACTCAATTAAAAAGTACAGCAACTTTTAGATTCTTTGTTTGGGTACTTCAGTACACAAAATAATACGCAAGCAAACAGACTCGTTTGTTACAATGTTTGGCTATAATATAAATTAGGCAAAAATCAGGGCAAAATTTTGCAAAAATTCTACTTCAGAACTTGTACAAAATGTGAGGCGTACAAAAACCGAGGTACCACTGAATACATGTTATCTCCTGAAAGGATGTGTCGCTTACCATGAAGCCTCCAGTTTGTGATAGGAGCTACTGCTACACCACAGCTGAACGTCGAGCTGTAGGAGAGTAGCAGGATGGATGTAAGAAAACCTCCATATGCCTGAAAATCAGAATAAAAGTATTTCACAATCAAAGTGCTAATTATGCCAATGATGCTACAACAATGTGTAGCTTACCTTTCCATAAACTCCAACTCTGTTACCATCGATATAAGGGAGCATCATGAGATGTCTGAAAAAAAATAGCAATAATACTTCCGTACACAGTAGATGAGTAATATTTAATTCATACATACAGTACATAAACACAGATTAAACAGGATAAAATGATTTATGTAGTTAATTCAATTAAGAATTAAATATTTATTTGATAGCTGATTTTTTGGCGGAAGTTCAATCTGCAAAAAGCTGACCGGTCGTCATACCATGAGGCGGTTGGAAGTGCCTGGTCTCCAACCACACGCAATAACTATACCTACAGTAATTGATAGAACTGCTTAAAAGGTCTGCCAGATGACATATTTAAAGAGGATGTTACACAATGTACAGTGGTACCTCAATTTACCTGTACAAGTACCTCAATTTACAAGTACCTCAATTTACAAGTACCTCATACAAGTTATTCAACTTACAACTTACAGTAACCTCAATTTACAAGTACTTTAACTTATGATTACTACAAATTACAAGCTCCTCCCTTCACAATATCAGCCTTTTATATCTACCAATGACCTGTGGATTATCACCACACAAGAACGGACCTTCAAGAAGACTGACACTGTCCTACAAAATAAAGAGGCCTTCCAAGAGATGTAATCGTACTACAATTATCACCTGAAAACCATCCTATCCAAAACCCAGCAACGCAGCTTTTATTTCACAAAAGACGAGGCAGGGAATGAACTGAGCATATTTTTGGGATGAATAACAACATATATTTTTAACTGCCACCCTATTTAACTCACAGTTACTGAGCAGGACTGTCTTTCAAATCATGTCTCTACTACACCGAAGCCAAATCTCTCGAGTCTTTTACAAATACTGAACTGTCTTCAACCTCTGCACACCAAACACAAGAGTAGCAGGAATTAATTATGACATGATAATAAGCTATGTTTACTTTAAACCTTCAATCAGTCCCTCAAGGAATTTGCAATTCACACAAGCAAAGCCTCACAACGTTGTCCAAAGCCTGCAATTTTTGCACAAATTTTGGCTAATCGGGGTCATTTTCAGGGGCGCCGAAAAGGGGGGGGTAAAGGAGACGGATTCTAGGGGCCCATGATGGAGGGGGGCCCAGAGAGGCCCCTAATGATGATGAAATTATAATACAGAAAAAATAATGACACTGTGTTGGGGGCCCTGTAAAAATTATTTTCATGGGGCCCAAAATCCTTAGCGGCGCCCCTGGTCATTTTTGCCAACAGAATTCGTCTCTTAACGGCGCTCAATTAAATTTTTTATTAAACCTTTAATTAAACAGGAAAAAAATCTCATTGAGATTAAGAACCTTTTTTTCCAAGGAAATTACATCAATCACAATAACAACAAACATAAACACAAACTGTCCCTCCAGGACTTCGCTGTTTTTTGTGATTGTTGTTCCTAAAATTGTTAGGAACTCTCATGGTTGCCGTTTTTGTGACACCAAGATGCAGGAACCAGGAGAGCGAAGAGGAGGTAAGATGAGTTTTATTCCACAAACAGAGAGGGAAGCAGTCTTGCATGTAACAGTTACCAACATGAAGTGATCTTCGTGCTCGAAGATCACTTTATGTTGGAGGAGTGCTCGAGACAAGGCATATATAGAAACCTATGCTGATAGGCAGCAGGTGTGGACCGGCTGCCATTTAACGGTAGGTGAGGAAAAAAACAGTGCTCCGCGGAACAAATATGAAATAGAACAAAATAAGAGCACTGACGGGAAGTAAATACAAAAACAAGGAAACAAACAAAAATTAAGTGACCAATCGTCACAAAAATGCTTGAATTTGCAGCAGATTGCTCATAAAGTTGAGAAAAAGTTGCAATGTTTTGAGTTGATGAAGGATTTGACTCAAGGAGTACGTAAAGGAGAAATAGACAACAAAGCTGGGAATCTCAGCGTGGACGGTTCCTTGGAGCAGGATTTCGCTGGGTTTTTTTGTGTGATTGTTGCAGCCTACAATGCTTGAATTTGCAGCAGCTTTTTCAGAAAGTTGCGGAAAAAGTTGCAATGTTTTGAGATGATGAAGTTGACTCCAGGAGTACCTAAAAGAGTTTTAGGAGAAACAAAAACATCTGAGGCACGTCTTAAAGCTGGGGGGTCTCTCTTGAGAGGCTTTGAGAGCGGGAGAGACTGAGTGCCCAAAACAAGGAGCTCCTGCAGTGGCAGCCCGGGAAGACAGGGGACAGGTTACCAGTGACTAGGGATTCTTGTCGGTCTTGGGGACTTAATTTAAGTACAAAATCAGTCAGTGCTGTTTTTTTCCCTAACTGGACTTGAGTTGTTTTGCTGAGGAATTGTGAGTGTTTTTTGTTTTGACAGCATGGTGTTGCTTAAATGTATCAAGTTTTAATTTTCTGGTTTTTGAAATGACAAAGTGTTTGGCGGCTTGCTTGGATGAAGCTGCCACTACACAAAAGGTAGGTCTGAGCTGAGGACTATGCCATTTGTGTTACAGTTGTTTTGGTCTGGAACCCCAAGATGCAGAGACAGGAGATGGCGTGCAAGTATTGTAAAGATTTATTTGCAGAAAACAGAAACTAGTGCAGCCCGGGAGTGCACAGAAAGTTAATTCCTCTTGCTAGCATTGCCACAATGCTGAACAGCAAGATGACAGGGCTGACATATAAATCATCTTGATTGCCAATAAGGTAAAGGTGAGGAAGCCAGCGCTCAGACTGGAGAATTGTTTTCCAAATGAGACAACCAGGAAGTGGAACTGAAAATAGGAGAGCTGGAAAGGAAACAATACAAAACACAGTAACATAAATACAAAAGGCCAAACCGTTGATGACAGTTTGATCAATAAAGAATTCATATATTGTTACACATTGTTGTTCCTGCCTTGTTTATACAAGAAACAAACATAGGTTTTAATTAGACAGATGATGTGCGAGTTTGCGTGCTGCTGAGAGACAATTTCGATTTGAAAAAATAACGCTGATCGGTCCAAAAATTCAGGGAATGCAGGCACTGGACAAAATTGTGAGGCATTCAGATTTCTCAAGGATTGGTTAAATTTTATAAATAAGCACAATCACAAACTTTTTAAAGCCAAGAGGGATTAATTAACACATTAACACTAAAACAATTAAAAACAAGCACAGGTAAATATGGTTACCTCTCATGCTTTCAGATTGTTTTTTAAAGCAGTCAACTTTCTAATTAAAACATATGTTTCTTTCTTGTGTAGACGAAGCAGGAACAACATGTAACATTAATCTATGTTTTATCGATCAAACATCACAATTATCATCCACCTGCGTAACGCAGTCCAACTTCCTGTTCCTGTCTACAGCGCTAAGCCTTCTGGGTAATGTAGTATATAAACACGTCCTTGTTTACATGTATTTATACATTTAACACTTATGTATCCAGGGTAAGACAATTAGGAACATATTTTAATTTGCAATCAAGATTCAAGATGCTTTATTATCGTCCATTCTTTAACATGTACAAGACACATAAAAACTGAAATTTCATTTTCGGCACAGTCCCACTAAGAGCAGACATACGTTACAAGGGGACAAGACGGGACCGCCAACGGATCAGCCACTTACAGCGCTCCTTAAAAAAGGTGAGAAAAAGGTGACATTGGGAAAGGGGGAAGAGTAAAAAAAGTATCAGTCTAAGGCTGGATCCTCGGGAGGGGTCCAGACTGAGTCCAAGGA
Source organism: Nerophis lumbriciformis (assembly GCF_033978685.3). Lineage (NCBI taxonomy): Eukaryota > Metazoa > Chordata > Actinopteri > Syngnathiformes > Syngnathidae > Nerophis > Nerophis lumbriciformis. Next base: position 24,899,767 of record NC_084578.2, on the reverse strand, counting down.
AAAAAAACTCACCTAGCATAGCACACATAAACATGATACATGTAATCACAACAACTCGCCCTGGAGGCCGGAAGCCGCTATAAAGCGCTATTCAGCCGTCCACAACCCCGAAGAGGAATTAAGCAGTGGTGAAGGCGTTGATTGGGGGAGGGGCTGGTGCGTGCATGTATGCCCAATTAACTTGGGTGAGATGTTGAAATGTTTTTGTGGACTGGGGCCGATCTCAAAGTTCGACACCAGGTGTTATTGAAAAAAAGGAAGGTCAAAAGCGTCCATCGTTGAGGAGTTTTTCAGAACAGCCTGTTCCTGATAACGTCAAGGCCATTCGAGGGAGTCAAATCGTAGATAAAGATGTTGTTTTCTTCGAGCAGTCAAAACAATGACATTCCTGCTCTGTGTCCGTGCTGGTACTCTCAAATTCAATTTAATTCTTCCTTCTCAGCAAGCTTCTTCATGATGAGATCCATTTTGCGATTCAAATGAGAAATCGCCACAGTCTGTGTTCCCACAGCCCGACCCAATCCTTCCATTGCGATGAACAGCCGTTGGGCTTCTTGAGTGGCTGCCATCGTCTTCCGAATTTGACGATACACCAGAGCAATGCCCAGCCCAATCAGCAGGCGCCCCGCGATCACGGTTCCAAATAGGTAGATGTCTTCCACGTCCTCGATGGAAAGGACTGAGAGGCACATGATTCTCCATTCATCCCAAGTGTCTCTCTCGTACCCCGCAGCAATGGTTCCATCAGGGCAGCCAGGCTCCCCCGAACCTCTTTTCCTTGTCGAAAAGACTTTGTCAATTGCGTCAAGAGTCCAGCTGACCATATCCATGTTTGATGTTTAGATTTGAGGACAGCGCAAAGAAAGAGGCTTCAAAAAAGTTCAGACAGGACAAGGACACGAAGAAAGCAAGCAGGGAAGGAGGGAGCGGAGAAAAATGCGACCGCCCTCACCAAGAGGCAAGACAGAAAAAAAAAAAAAAAAAAGCCAATGCTGATGTTACAAAGAGGAAGCATTTACATATTAGAGATGTTGAGGCACAGGGGTTAGTGCGTGTGCCTCACAATTAGAAGGTCCTGGGTTCAATCAGGGTCTTTCTGTGTGGAGTTTGCATGTTCTCTCCGTGACTGCGTGGGTTCCATCCGGGAACTCCGGCTTCCTCCCACCTCCAAAAACATGCACCTGGGGATAGGTTGATTGGCAACACTAAATTGGCCCTAGTGTGTGAATGTGAGTGTGAATGTTGTCTGTCTATCTGTATTGGCCCTGTGATGAGAAGCAGCTGAGATAGGCTCCAGCTCCTCCTGCGACCCCGAGAGAGACACGTGGTAGGAAATGGATGGCTGGATGGATGTTGAGGTATGAAAATCCCTCATCGTCTTTCATTTACTAACAACAATTAGCTCTATAGTTCTCGCTCAACAGTTCAAATGTGTTGGAACATAAATGCATGTTTAAGATGGACAAACACTTTTCAAGTGTAAAACATACAGAAAATGTCTGCAAATGAAGAACGACAGAGCAGACAGTGGACAATAAGGAATCCTTTGGTGGTGTTTCTTTCTATCATTATAATTAATTGTAATTTTTATTAGTTATGATGGAATAAAACCTTACAGTAATTTAACAGTAAGGTCTGAGTATGTGCTTTTACTGCTATATGGTGTCTATTTTAAAGTTTGTGTGGTAGAAAATGAGTAATATGTTTCAAAGGAGTATTTTTTTCCCAGGTTTTTTTAAGTTAAGGTTGCAAGGAACACATTAATAAGAAATTCATAAAAATCACAAGTTGATTCAATGTTTATAAAAAAATTAATAGGCCCTAAAATATTGTAATCTTTGCCGCAACTTACCAAAAAAAATGCTGCAGCAAATTCAGGCATTTTAGGCTGCACCAATCACAAAAAACGGTTACAAAATCCTGAAGGGACTGTTCAGTTTACTTTTATTATATATAGTATGACTTTAATCATACTTTACAATTGCGATCTGGTCCTGAACATCCACAGTTCCTAGTCTCTTGTCGACCTCATGAAGAACTCTCTGGCCCTGGAAGCCACTGCCTCGCCCATCCAGGCGAGCCACGATGACGTCGTCTGAACTGACCAGCACGGAATCCCAACTGAGACTGAAGCGATCACTCACAGCCTGACCACCGGGGGCGCTGTCCCTACAAAAGCACATACAGTAACTGCATTTTAACGGTGGGATTAAACTTTTTAAAACATTTTTTACTCCTGAATACAAGTGAAAGATTTATGATTAAATAATTTTTAATTGGTTTGATTAAAAACATTTACGTACAGCATTAGTAGAAGTGGATGTTCGTATGTTTCATCAAAATCCACTGGTACAATTAATTCCATAGAAAGTGCTGCAAAACAAGCAAATCAAAACATAAAAATGTTTGAAAAAATATGCTGTATCAAAACACAATGGTACAGTAGGTAAGGTTGTATTTTTGCCTCATCCTTCACGTTAAGCATGAGTGAAGAATGCGTAAAAATGCACTACCAAACTGATAGGGTCTGATAAATTTGAACGAGATGATACACCATTACATGTATCTGCTCACAGATACCTGGTGGTTGTTTGAGCACACTGCAGCTAGTCCTGGATAGTCCCACTCCTTAATGCTTCAGTCACATGCAGGATTCTCACAGGAATGAGACAAAAATACAAACTTACCTGCTGTACCTCAGTTTTTGTTAGCAATATGTTCCAAAATGTCAGATGAAGCAGCAATATTTTTCCACTAAGAAGCCATGTAAATCCAATTAAACCAATCCAGACAGCCAAAACTAGGAACGAAAAACGAGGAAGGTATGCGAGTCAAACTACAAACTGACTTTCTTTGTTACACAGAAATTTTGGTGGTCCTATAACCAAGAGAATACAGTGTGGAAAGCTGGGCAAAATTTGTCGGATTGTGCTGGTTGTTGGTTTGTACATGGCACACTTGCCGTCTGTGGTGTTTTTTTCTTCTACATGCTTTATTTTTCCTGCCTTGTTCGTAATAAAAGTACTTTTACCTGCACATCGCTATACCTGTCTCTGCATCCTGGGGTCACACCATCAGGCACCGTGCATGACCATGACCACTGGCTTAAGCGTAACGTGTTACGCGATATGTCATGTCAAAAGGCGACGTGGACACTTGTTCACTGGTCTTTTGTAAACTGTAATTATTTAAAGATAAACATGACTGAGGATCATTTATAACGAAAAATAATAGTAATTTCTATTTAACGAGTAAACCGTACCAGATTGCATCATAATTTATTGAATCGGATCAAATCCTGCCGAATCGAATCGTTACATTTGAAAATGTATTGATTCTGAATCATATCGTTCTCCAAGTATCGATATAGACGTTGTATTTTATCATCACCTCCAATAAAAAGTTTTTATTGACAAGGCATGAATGGTAGAAGTGACCATCATTGCTAAACAAGATTCCATGTAAGAAATGACACTAACAAGTCATATCCACCTTACTAAAAATGCTTTCATTATCGTACCAAAATTGTTGATTTGCACAGTTCTTTTTTCGCGCTGAGGTACCTTCCTGTTGCTCAGTGACTGTCGTAATACGGCATTCATCTCCAGGGCCTGGTGGTCTGTCGACAACAGCATATGCAAACAATCAGTTCAACAAATCGCTTGAGCAAAAATTCAAGGCACGTAGAGCAGCAAATATAACAGCAGAGACAAATAGACTTTTAGCTGCTGTCAACATAGACTATAAAAACAGAAATAGCACACAGACAGTGAATATCTACACTTTAAATTAAGCTAATGTAATAAAATGCTAAAATACTCAATCAGGAAAACACTGCTAGAGGTATAAGATGAAAAATAATAAAACTAATGCCGATGCACTAAAAACATTACTAGTGTAAAGAATTTAGTAATGGGGCTCAGCACAAGAGTGCAAAACGGCAAACACATGACATTAGTGGCATTTAGATATGCATTATGTGTGATGGGACACAAGTAGGGGATTTTATTTTTTTATGTTTCATTGCAATGCATGTCTTAGAGTGTTTTTATTGTTGTGGATTTGAATTGCATGTTTTATTGCTGTGGAATTTGATTGTATTTTTAATTGCATGTTTTTACAATTTGCGGACTTTGACTGTATTTTGAATTGCATGTTTTTACACTTTGTGGACTTTGCTGGCATTTTAAGACGTTGCCCCTTTTAGCTTGTTGCCCCTGACAACCAAAGTGCCCAATCAAACGGCACCTGAGATCAGACGCACCTGTGTGGAACATTAGGACTGCACACATTTAAAAGGGAAGCATCCAACAGGCTTCAGCAGAAGGGAGAGCGACCGGAGAGTATCGACAGGCTTTGCCAAGAGCGTCCGGGTGGACGCCCGCATGCTGGGAAGGAATCCGGGACTATACAGCATACCCCGCAAGCTACCTGAGTGAACCCCAAGAAGCCCACAACACGCAGAGGCAGAGGAAACTCTGCCTCCGAAGTAAGTGTCGTGGATTGTGGATCAGTGGGGGTGATCAACTGCATTTGGCTGTGGGCTTGCGGGCTCGTGCGTTGTACGCTGGCTGTGTGGTCCTGTGGGCAGGAGCGGTCGGGACCCAGAGACCTGCGGTGACTCCCGGGAGCGACCAAGAGGCGGAGCGAGACGGGACGAGTACGGCCACGTAGGTCCCACCAGAGACTGGTGAGGAGAGTGGGCGTACTCAATATTTCTATGCGGAACTACAGCAGAGGCAGGGGAAACCCCGCCTTGCGTGTAAGTGTGACGTCAGCCCTGAGAGCATCTCCGTGTTTTTAAATGATTTTATTCCCGTGGCCTGCCTCCGTTTTAATTCTGTGTGCAGGAGGATGCCGTGGAAGTGGGCGGAGCCAGGACACTGACCCACTACGCCTGTCGTGACTGTACCCTAATTCAGATTATAATAAATTGTGAACAAGCATAATTATCTTTTCTTATTTTGGGACGGCTGCTCTCACTACGTTGGGTTCTTAATATTTACATTTGTTTTAAGCAAAATTTTACTAGATTTTAATATTCCACCACTCGGGTCATTTACATTTCGTATGCTGTGAGTTAAGGAGCAACATGGCTTTAGGCACAAGTCGACCTCCTCTAAGTTCTACTTGCAGGGCAGCGAAACCGGCGGCCTGATTGCAGTCACTCAAATTTGGGGAACAAAACATGTGAGGGACCTCGTATATTACGACCTTCCAGCCTGCATGTTGGGTGATCACCACAGAGATTTAAGAGAGCTTTTATTGTTTTAGAGGAGACAATTACAGTTTTTACCAAGAGGACTGTGTCATCAGCATATTTCACCATATGGATGTGGGGCTGTGTGGATCGGCTGTCATCGGTGTAGAGGATGAACAGCAAAGGGGAAAGGACACAACCTTGCGGGGAAACAGTTGAGGTGTATCCTAGGTCGGAAAAGACATTGTTGACTACACTCGCTGTGACCTGTGGGTGAGGATATCCAGGAGCCACAGGATGAGCTAGTTGTCCACGTGGAAGGAGGGGTAGTGTTTATTGGCCAAGACATGAAGTTGGAGAGTGTTAAATGCCGAGGAGAAGTCTGCGAACAAGAGTCTGGCCGACATAGGCAGTCCAAATGTTCGTTTGAAGATGTACAGAATGTTTGTGTTTTGTCGACATCTCTTCTTGTGCGGTATGCAACTGGATATAATCCATCTTTGAGTTAGTTGCATCCATTATGTTGTATTTTATAATCCTCTCCATTGATTTCGGTGGTGCTCTTCTTGGGGATGGGAATGACTGTGCAGTGTTTTTACAGCTGGGGGACAGTGCAAGTATTAAAGGATCTCTGGAACAACGTCTTGAAAATTTCCCCTACCTGATCAGCACAGTGCTTCAAAGCACGGCCACTGATGTTGTCCGGACCAGGTGAGCAGGTTGTTTTGGTTCTCTTTAGATCCCTCATCACATTTTCTGTGGTGAAAGTAATGCTACAGTTGCTGGGCTGAAGTCTTTTTTAACTGCCTCATCAGTGAACATTGTCTTTCTCAAATCTAGTTTAGAAGAAGTTGAGGTAATTAGTAGAGATGTGGGACTGCTATTGCCCACCCGGATGGTGTTTAGTGAATTGTAGTGATTTTCACCGCAACCATGTTTTTAAGGCTTTGTCCCCCTGTTTAAATGTTTGTTTACTTTGTTTTTAGACTGCAGCTTAACAGCTAATGTGTTGCCTTTGCTTTCCATTAAAAAATAAATAAATAAATACATAAGTGAAGCAGTAGTAATCCACAAACAGCCAATGACATAATCAAATTGTGGCATTAGCGGAGTGGCTAACAGCTATTGCTAACCAGCAAGAACAATCAAGTTCAAAGTAAGTGAAAAACACAGTGCTGTGGACAGAGTTCACAGATGGGCTGTCAACATATAACTATGAAAAACAAACAATTTACAAACACTTAGAAACTGCATAACAATCAGAAAAGTTGTTCATAAAAGTCGCTCTACAACCCTTCCGATCAACCACACAAGCGACGCTAATTTAAATAACACATTTTGCACGTTGCTTACTTAACTTAGCAACACAACTCTTCTTAGGTTATTCATCTTTATTCTGTTATTTAGTTTTTTATTTATTGCTATATTTACTAGTATGATTCTTACAATTGTATGTTTTTTATTTGTTTGTTATATAGATTTTATTTTATTTTTGTATCTATTTTTCTAATTTCTTTTACATAATCTTTTTAGATTCCGATTTTTTTTTTTGTAGGTAAATTCTCAGTGCTGTGCTATGTCTTGTTATTGTCATTGTTTCTGCGTGTGCATGTACAGTATGTGTGTGTTTGCATGTTTTCTTTCTTATTTTTTCCCCTTTAAAGGGGTCATATTATGATTTGTGTCTATTTTTAAAACACTTCATTCTAGTCTACATTACATATAATGTAATAATGTTTTTGGTCAAAATTTTGCATTGTCATCCATCCATCCATCCATCTTCTTCCGCTTATCCGAGGTCGGGTCGCGGGGGCAGCAGCTTAAGCAGGGAAGCCCAGACTTCCCTCTCCCCAGCCACTTCGTCCAGCTCCTCCCGGGGGATCCCGAGGCGTTCCCAGGCCAGCCGGGAGAGATAGTCTTCCCAGCGTGTCCTGGGTCTTCCCCGTGGCCTCCTACCGGTCGGACGTGCCCGAAACACCTTCCTAGGGAGGCGTTCGGGTGGCATCCTGACCAGATGCCCGAACCACCTCATCTGGCTCCTCTCGATGTGGAGGAGCAGCGGCTTTACTTTGAGCTCCCCCCGAATGACAGAGCTTCTCACCCTATCTCTAAGGGAGAGCCCCGCCACTCGGCGGAGGAAACTCATTTCGGCCGCTTGTACCCGTGATCTTGTCCTTTCGGTCATGACCCAAAGCTCATGACCATAGGTGAGGATGGGAACGTAGATCGACCGGTAAATCGAGAGCTTTGCCTTCCGGCTCAGCTCCTTCTTCACCACAACGGATCGATACAGCGTCCGCATTACTGAAGACGCCGCACTGATCCGCCTGTCGATCTCACGATCCACTCTTCCCCCACTCGTGAACAAGACTCCGAGGTACTTGAACTCCTCCACTTGGGGCAGGATCTCCTCCCCAACCCGGAGATGGCACTCCACCCTTTTCCGGGAGAGAACCATGGACTCGGACTTGGAGGTGCTGATTCCCATCCCAGTCGCTTCACACTCGGCTGCGAACTGATCCAGTGAGAGCTGAAGATCTTGGCCGGAGGAAGCCATCAGGACCACATCATCTGCAAATAGCAGAGACCTAATCCTGCAGCCACCAAACCAGATCCCCTCAACGCCCTGACTGCGCCTAGAAATTCTGTCCATAAAGGTTTGCATTGATTTTGCTTTAAAGACCTATATTGCTTTAAAGACCTATATTTTTGAGAGAGTTTAGAGTTGTTAGATACAAATGAAGCCCTCATGTCCACACCCTCTCACGCTAAGTAGACGTTTGTCTCCACCACACTTGTTTTTTTGTTAGTTTTGCTAAAACTGTATGGAATATGGACAACCGTGATGGCCATCAGCCATCTAATTTTTACTTGACTTTCATCACAACATCCCAGACAATATAGCCAGATCGGGGTTTGTTATCGGCTCAAGAAGGAGACGATGCGGGCGGAGAAAGAAAGGAAGCCAGTTTGCAATTCTGGTACGATATGCTGGCTTAAGTTTAAACTTCTACCAAGTCTTTATCTTCCCAATGCTAAATCCTGGACGTATACTTGTGTATTTTGACAATAAATGCTTTCTTCTTCAATATCATGTTAATACTTTAACTGCATTGCTGCTTTGACCACTTGCAAACAAAAGAGGCTCATGCCGGCTGTACAATAAGCTACACTAAAAGCTACATCGTGAACATTATAACAGATTATAATAATAACTGGTCAATTGCCAAACACATTAGACACTGATCCAATAAAAAGTATTTTTAGAAAAATCATTCTGTATTTTGTCGGGGTACAGTGACGCTATTGTCTTACTGGAGAAGGACAAGCAAGCTACACAACAAATCGAGGTAACGTTGGTAACGTATCATTCACACATTCCGAACCTACTGTAATTACTTATCGTTTCATTGTCTCCTCCATTACCATAAATAGTAGTCACAGAGCCTGCCATTAAAAGTAGTTTATCGTAAAATCCATCTTTTTGTGAAGGTTTGTGAGTTTGTGTAGTGCCTTGTGCTGGTTAAAGCAACCAACAACAGAGCATTTTATTTATTGGGTTTCATCGTGGAAATAATTTGGTACAACCGGTTCTACATAAATTAAAAATGTCTCATTTGCTTAAAGATGTTTGGGTACATTTCTACCATATGGATCACAGGTCAGAAAACGTCACAAGTCAGAGCAAATTTAAAACTGACCGTTTAGAGCAGGGGTCCCCAAACTACGGCCAGCATCCAAAATGCGGCCCACAAGAAGTCCCAAGTTAAAAAAAATATTTAATTTTTTAATTTTTTTTTTTTAATCTTTCCTTTTCTAATCCATTTTCTACCGCATGTTACTCTCTGTGTCTCCTAGCCGCTCAAGCCAATCATATTGTCTAAAAATTAATTTTCCCATCGATAACGTGACAATGTTAAATGTTGATGAACATCAATGTTAATTGATGTTAAATGACAAAACGGATTATAAAGACAATGTATATATATATATATATATATATACATATATACATATCAGTGACGTGCGTGGAGGTTCATGACTGGTGAGGCACTGACTTCATCACAGTCAGATTTACAAACATATGAACCCTAAAGAGTATCCTATTCACCATTTGATTGGCAGCAGTTAACGGGTTATGTTTAAAAGCTCATACCAGCATTCTTCCCTGCTTGGCACTCAGCATCAAGGGTTGGAATTGGGGGTTAAATCAGCAACAATGATTCCCGGGCGCGGCGCCGCTGCTGCCCACTGCTCCCCTCACCTCCCATGGGGTGAACAAGGGATGGGTCAAATGCAGAGGACACATTTCATTACACCTAGTGTGTGTGTGACAATCATTGGTACTTTAACTTAACTTTAACTTTACACATACAAACTGTAGCACACAAAAAAGCACATTTAATAAAAAAAACGTTATTATGGTCTTACCTTTACTTATAAGTGCGGGAACAGTGGTGTTCGTGTTGGAGGAGTTGTGAATGAATGAAATATGAAATCCGTGCTACAGTCTGCAGGTGTACCTAATGCTGTGGCCCTGCGGTCGTTCACGGCTCCTCCAACACGAGCATTGTTGTTTTTGCACTTTTTGGCTTCTTGTTGAGTGACTTTTTTGAGTGGGTTCGGTCTTGCACGTGGAGGGTTTGGGTGTGGGCTTTGGTTGGTGTGGCGCTCCCGTCGGGGGGTGCATTAACCGGCACAAGGAGGCGGGATTACTGCGAGCCTCAGCCAGTGCGTCTTCGCAGCCGTTTTATGATCGCTCAGCACAAGAAACTTACACACATACAGTTGTTGACAAAATACACTGTACATTATATACCTCAGCTAACTAAACTATGGAAATGTATAATATAGTTCATATAGCAATACGGTCTCACTGCACAGCAGGCCAGCAGTTAGCCAGTCCGCAATCCATGTTGAGGCACAACTGAGTGACGTGCCTCAACTGGCTGCTGATCACCGCACCGTCTCTTCTCAGTATTTGAACGGCAAATGTGAAAATTCAGCGATTTTGAATAAAAATAATCTAAAACTGGTGAAGTTAAATGGAAAATAACTTTATAGTATAATCACTGAATACATATAACAATTTAATTAATTGTTTTTCTTTTTACATTTTTTTTCTTTCCATGATGGCAGGCGAGGCCCATATATATACTCACACTCATATATACACATATATCTATACTCATATATACATACATATATATATATATATATATATATATATATATATATATATATATATATATATATATATATATATATATGTATATACGGGGCCTCACCTGCCTCCAGTGACCGCACGTCACTGATACATATATATATATATATATATATACACATATATATATATACTTATATATACATATATATATATATATATATATATATATATATATATATATATATATATATATATATATATATAAATATATATATTTATATATATATATATATACATACACGGGCAGCACGGTGGAAGAGGGGTTAGTGCGTCTGCCTCACAATACGAAGGTCCTGAGTAGTCGTGAGTTCAATCCCGGCCTCGGGATCTTTCTGTGTGGAGTTTGCATGTCCTCCCCGTGACTGCGTGGGTTCCCTCCGGGTACTCCGGCTTCCTCCCACCTCCAAAGACATGCACCTGGGGATAGGTTGATTGGCAACACTAAATTGGCCCTAGTGTGTGAATGTGAGTGTGAATGTTGTCTGTCTATCTGTGTTGGCCCTGCGATGATGGTGTACCCCGCCTTCCGCCCGATTGTAGCTGAGATAGGCTCCAGCACCCCCCGCGACCCCGAAGGGAATAAGCGGTAGACAATGGATGGATGGATATATATATATATATATATATATATATATATATATATATATATATATATATATATATATATATATATATATATACACACACAGCCCGGCCCCCGGCCAAATTTTTTTAACCCAATGCGGCCCCCGAGTCAAAAAGTTTGGTTTAGAGGAAGTATGTAAGCATTTTTATAAATGTTTCTGCAATGCCTTCACGATTTGATTTAAATTTTTCGAGACTTATGCAGATCCCAAATCCACATAAGCAGGTACCAATAGGTAAGAAAAGTTGGCTTTGTATAATATGTCCGCTTTAAAATGGTGTAAAGCACTCTGCTTTGCATTGGCGTCGTTAGGCCTATTTTAGTACATAATTTGGTGTGATTTATTTTTTATTTTTTTGCAAAAATGTTTAGAAAATTCGGTATAAATATGCAGGAATATGAGTTTAAATAAATGATAACATAATCTGTGATTATTCATTATGATTATAAATAATTTCGAAGACTGAGATTTTTCTCAGCGCTTATTATCCAATCCAATCCGCTCCATCAATAACACCCGTATTACTATACTGAAAATCCGGTGCACGTTTTCACTGTTATATTAGCAAGGTCGAGCCAGACCTCAGCAGCATTAAGGCTACTCCAGTGCGTTCACAACACTGCAGGGAAGGAGGTCTAATTCAGATTTGTTTTTGTCAAATCTGACCTTTTTATGTCGTCGTTCACATTACAAAAAAATGTGTCCAAACTCACATGTGAATGCAAACTGAGCCGAGTACAGACATGGCGTCATGACGTAGCACGTCCTGCAGTGTTTACGGAAGTAAACTCGGAAATAAACATGTTCCATTTCGAGTCGCCTCAGTACTGGCGCATTTGTGACAATTTCAAGGATTCTGTGCAATCAAAGTCAATATTTTCTGAACGGTGGAAAAGATTATGAAAGAAGATGTCTCCCGTAGTTTTGGGGACATTTGTCTCGATGTCTGCTCTAAAGAGAGTGATGGTGATCAGTGATGGAACATTGAATGATGTGCGTTCCTAAAACATTATTTTTGCCTGTTTCTGCTAATTTGTCACCTATTTATTTTGTAACCGGCTATTTAGGTGAATTATTCGCCATTATGCGACCGGAGCGCGGAAGAGTTTACGCTGAAGTCGCATCATAACACTGATTGATTTGTAACATAAAACTCCTAATACCGTAATAATATCTATAATATTGCTGACAGAAAAATAATTTACATACCGTATGATAAGTAAATCACCCTGCTACAGCTTTGCAGTATACTGTAGGTGTGCTACTTAAACTTAATTGATGCAGTTTAATAGCCTTAGTGTTACTTTAGAATAGTGTTTTGGGGGCTCTGAAGACTGAATCCACCGACAGACTCATAGTCAAAAAGGTAGAGTTCAAAGGTGTTTTTTTTCTCTTCACTTTTATCGGTTTCATCATAAATGGCAGGTTTTGTGATAGTCCATATCACCCATCCCTACTGGCCAGGTGTGGCCTGTGGGCCTTGAATTTGACACCTGTGGTCTAAATGTCTTAAATTACCATTACAGTAATAACAGGAAACTAACAATATTGCTTTTTAAACATTTCGATTTCTTTAGTATTTGTTGTGTAATTCTAACACAGTACCAACAAGTTGTGAGCAAAAATTCAGAATCAAAGAGGTTGTGCACAGACAACATAGCTTTGACTGGACAACCAGCCCCTGTTTTCCAGGCAAGAACGTTTCTTTCCACCAGAATCTCCTCTCTCTTCAGGTCAAATCTGTAGTGCAGTGAAAGTTCGTTACACTGCTATCATCTGTGCAACATTTCCCTGTTTGCAAGTTGTCTTCTAGCTTGTCTATGCAACAACATTGTTCTTATGTGTTTGGGGCATCTCATGCTTTCTAATGATTTGAAAATATTTGTATTACAATATTTTTGAACAAATAATAAATTGTGAGAATCGGTTTGAGTCAAGGGTTGATTCTGAATCGAAACGTCACCTCAAGAGTCAAAATTGAATCGTGAATTGGTGTAAGAGTAACATCCTTAGTAAATTACTTTAAAAAATAATTAGTTATAGAGTCTTGTTCACGAGTGAGGGAAGAGTGGATCGTGAGATCGACAGGCGGATCGGTGCGGCGTCTTCAGTAATGCGGACGCTGTATCGATCCGTTGTGGTGAAGAAGGAGCTGAGCCGGAAGGCAAAGCTCTCAATTTACCGGTCGATCTACGTTCCCATCCTCACCTATGGTCATGAGCTTTGGGTTATGACCGAAAGGACAAGATCACGGGTACAAGCGGCCGAAATGAGTTTCCTCCGCCGGGTGGCGGGGCTCTCCCTTAGAGATAGGGTGAGAAGCTCTGTCATCCGGGGGGAGCTCAAAGTAAAGCCGCTGCTCCTCCGCATCGAGAGGAGCCAGATGAGGTGGTTCGGGCATCTGGTCAGGATGCCACCCGAGCGCCTCCCTAAGGAGGTGTTTAGGGCATGTCCGACCGGTAGGAGGCCACGAGGAAGACCCAGGACACGTTGGGAAGACTATGTCTCCCGGCTGGCCTGGGAACGCCTCGGGATCCCCCGGGAGGAGCTGGACGAAGTGGCTGGGGAGAGGGAAGTCTGGGCTTCCCTGCTTAGGCTGCTGCCCCCGCGACCCGACCTCGGATAAGCGGAAGAAGATGGATGGATGGATGGATAGTTATAGACACTTTTCCTGACTGATAAATAACAAATAACATCAAAGTAAGTAATTACCAGGAAGAGTATTTGTAATTCGTCAAATGTTTTGATCTGTTTGTAGATTATTTGCTTTATACGTGCAAAGTATATTTTTAATCTCTGGACAGAATCTTTAAAACAATATATGACAGTATTTCATTCTTCTTTGTGCCTACTGTAAGTATATACTGTACCCTCCATGTTGTCTAATCTGTGCAGAGTAGTTTGTGGTATTCCAGGGCCTGGAAAGGATAAAAAGAACGACATAGATTTCTGGACTAGATACTTGACTAGACTAGCCAAACTAAAAATAACATAATTGATAACATTGTTGATGGATGATAATATTAAAAAGCAACATAAAAAAAGCTATCCATTTCATTATGCAATGTTTTACAGTTAGGCAGTGAAACTGACGACTCACCTCGACAATGTAGAAGAACATGCTGATAGTTTGTGCTGAGCTCAGCATCGTAGTACGTGCAGTGTGACTTGAAGAGGGCACACGTGAGGCATCGTTTATAAAATGGCTCCGCAGTCAAAACACTGAAATCAAATTGTGAACACAATTATACAGTACTTCATAGTTATGTTCTGGTAAAAAAATAAATATGTTGAAGAGTCACTTAACACAGTCAGTGTCATTTTTTGTTTTAACTCTCAAAATAAAATGATGTCTTGTTTGTTTTCAATAAAATTAATTTGATTAAATGGGCAGTGGTTTGACCGGCTACTTCTCTCATTTTAATAAACGGAGAACATCATAAAGACGTAACGAAAGTAACAGCGGACAAGTTTTGGCAACAGACGGACCAAATGGTTGAGGGTGGAATGAACAAAGTTGGAAAAGTAAGTAAAATGTTACCACTTTTTTTCTTTTTCAATAATACTGATAAACTATGTTCATTACATTGTTTTAACTTTCTGTTTCAACCTGGTCTGTCGGCAAAACTTGCTCCGCTCTCACTTCCGTATTGTCAGTTGTATCCTTAGTGGCTTAAAGTTGAGTTGTGGCTTTATACTATTGTGTTGTGGCTGGGTTTTTTTTGTGGCTTTTGCAATGGTGCTGTACCTGAAAGCTGTTTCGTTGTGGCTTCATGTTATTGTCTTGTGGCGTTTGCATTTGTTGTGACCTTTTCTCAATCAAAGTAGATATGGGCCATTTTTGTTTTGATGACGCCACAGACATTTAATGTCCTTATTTTTAAAAGTGTTAAACTTCATACAAAGGCTGCCGTTCTTAAATCCAATGTTTTCTTTTACTAGTATCGATAAAATTGATATTTTGCCTTTTAAAACGATGGTGGCTCGATACCTATCTTATGGAAACTTTCCAAACACAGATCAATATATACTTGAAATTTAAGAATTTAAATGGATCTATCGATACATCATCAATCGTTACACCCCTAATACATATAGGGCCTGATTTACTACCGCGCTGGACAGCATGTGCAAAACATAAAATAGCGCATAGTGGGCGTGTTGCGTGTGATCTACTAAAACTGCGTGTGAAATTAAAATGTGGTGCAGACCGCCTTATTTAAATGAGGATTTTGCGTGCATAAGGGGCTTTTACTACGAAGACACTTGATAATTTTTCTGCACATTCATGTTATGCTCTGACTTGTGTGCAATGCGCTGAACCAGCAGCACATAAATATAATCTGTCACACCTTTTCTGATTCACAATCTAGACAACAGAAACATATGCTGCACAACAACACTTAATTATGTGCGCGAGGCTGTGGATCGCATCCCAGCACATTTGTGCATCTGGAATGACTCAAAGGCAAGAAAATGTTGAAGATATATTATATTTAAAAAAAAAAAAAGAAAAACAATATTATAAAAACGCTGGCATGCACACACCAAAACGTATCACTTGAATTCCTTTTAATCAGCCCTTAAGTCATCCAGCAGTTCTAAAATTATAAAAGGAAAATTGCTGAATAGACAATATGTCCAATATTTTTTATGTCTGGCGGTCCAAAATGTTAACACACACACACACACACACGTCGGACGGAGGATTCTCGTCTGTCTATCGTCTGTCTGCGCTAGAGATGCGCGGTTTGCGGACACAACCGCGGAGTCCGCGGATTATCCGCGGATCGGGCGGATGAAATTAAAAAAAACTAAGATTTTATCCGCTCGCGGGTCGGGTCGGGCGGATTAATTTTTTTTTTTTTTTTTTTTTTTGCGGGTGGCAGTTAAACCAATTCGGAAATATATATACATAGTTAAATGTTGTTACCCACATACGAAAAACGAGCAGGCACCTGCAGCATATGCCACAACAGAAGAAAAAAAAAGAAAAGAGATGGACACTTTTACGGAGCGGAGAAGGGACGCCTCGCCGGGGTCCGGGACCGAGGCCCCTTCCCCCGAGAGGGCCCCACCGGGAGCCGTAGCTGAGGCGATCCGCGAGAAGGGCCCGACGCACGTCCAGGGTCACTACCGCGCCCACCGCACCGACACCCCGCCTCGTCCGCTTTCGCCGCGGCCGGCGTCACGCGCAGCAGGTAAGCAGCTTACCTGCCCGCCACCCCCGTGGCCGGGGGCTCGTAACATGGGACACTCCGCGCGCTCCGCCCGCGCAGTTTACCTGCTTGCCACCCCTGTTGCCGGGGGCGCGTAACAGGGGTCACTCCGCGCGTAGTGCGCTCATGAAAGGGGTGGGGCTCACCCTGGTTGATATAGAGAGCAGGACGGTGGCCATGGAAGTTGGAACCCGCTAAGGAGTGTGTAACAACCCACCTGCCGAATCAACTAGCCCTGAAAATGGATGGCGCTGGAGCGTGGGCCCATATCTGGCCGTCGCCGGCAGCGAGACGCGCTTGGAGGTGCGCTCAGCGCGGCTCCCATATGATTGCGCACTGGTGTGCGTCTGGGTCGTGACAGCGTGGCACGCGAATGTCTGTGCATTGGATCAGTCTCCTTTCTTTAACAGGCAAAAGCTTTATAACCTCACCATACCTGCCAACTTTTAAATCAGAAAAACCTAGTAGCCAGGGTCCAAGGGCCGCAGGCCCCGGTAGGTCCAGGACAAAGTCCTGGTGGAGGGTTCAGGGCTTCGCCCCCCGACGCAAAATGACTATTAGCATTCAGACAGGTTAAAATGTTGCTAAAACCATCACTTTTCTATCAGTCACAGTGACTTTTCAAAACAAAAATATTACAGCAAAAATCATATGGGTTGATTGACATGTTTATTCTGTAAGCTAACTTCAATAGTTTGAAATTATTTTGACAGTTAATGCCAGTTATCCTGTCAACCTTTCACAAGACTTCAATTTGTTAATTGAAAGTATAAATAGTATAAACACTTTTTACAGTATGTCGTGCTGTGAAATACAGCCGACAGGATTGCGCATGCATGGTGCAGGAGAACAAAGGACTTCTTTCATTTAAGGTTTGTGATAAACCATCAAACTCATTCGTTAAAAGGACTCTATAGTAATATAAAGCGAATTTTTCTGGACATTATCATGCAAGAAAAGTTTATTTTTGGGATCGCGATCACCGCGTAATGATTTTTAAAGGTTGCATTACATTATTAACTGTCCCATGTGATCAGCCAGTGCGATTGGAAGTCCATGCTCAATTATTGCCTCCGTAAATAAAACTTCGGCATTTATCACATCCAAAGAATCTGTTTGGGCGACGAAAAACGTTGAAAGTTTTCCACTTGTATCGCTAGCAACGGCATTAGACTTGTGTTTTTTTGTCCCAACGTGGTCTTTTACATCGCTAATTCCTCCGTGTCCGATCGAAAAATCTTGTCTGCACAAGGTGCAATTCGCGTAGTTTTCACCCTTTTTTTTAATTTTTTTATTAATATTAGATATATAACAACGGGCGGATGGTGGGCGGGTGCAGTTCTGCTCAAACGTTACATCGGGTGGATGGCGGATGGTTGACGACTTTCTGACGCGGTTGCGGATGAAATAATTGCCTATCCGCGCATCTCTAGTCTGCGCAGTGCAGGCACTGATCGCAAAGCCGTGTGGGGAACTGTCAGTTTGCATGTCCTTCTGACACGCGCTAAATACAACGCAAAATAGTAAATGGTCTGTATTTATGTAGCGCCTTACTATACCTGGAATAATACCCAGTGAAGACAGAAACGCAAAAATGATTGCACGCTTTTTTTTGCTCACTTAACAGACACAATCTACTCTGCACACAATTAGTAAATCAGCTTTGTGTGTGCTATCAAATTTGCACGTGTTTTAGTACACGTAAAACTTTAGTAAATCAGACCCATAGTTTATTTCCAGTTTTTATTTGCTGCATTTACATGTTCATAACTTTAGTCAGTCTGCTGTCTTATTTGATAGCTCTTAATGTTATGGTTCTTCTTGGAAACAGTAATAATAATAATAATAATGGATTAGATTTTATATCATGCTTTTCTATTATTAGATACTCAAAGCGCTCACAGAGAAGTGGGAACCCATCATTCATTCACACCTGGTGGTGGTAAGCTACATTTGTAGCCACAGCTGCCCTGGGGTAGACTGACGGAAGCCAGTTTGCGCCTACAGCCCCTCCGACCACCACCTATCATTCATTCATTCATCATTCATTCAACAGTGTGAGCGGCACCGGGGGCAAGGGTGAAGTGTCTTGCCCAAGGACACAACAACAGCGATTTGGATGTCAAGAGGCGGGGAGCGAACCTGCAACCCTCAGGTTTCTGGCACGGCCGCTCTACCCACTACGCCATGCCGCCCCAGTGCATGTGGTTTCTTAGTCATGTAATGTTTTCACCAAAACTACCTCCACTTACGAGCACATTTTGTTCCACGATCGTGCTCAGAACTCAAAACAATCGTATCCCAAATCATCCCCGCTCATTTCTAGGCGCAGTCAAGGCGTTGAGGGGATCCGGTTTGGTGGCTGCAGGATTAGGTCTCTGCTTTTTGCAGATGATTTGGTCCTGATGGCTTCATCTGGCCAGGATCTTCAGCTCTCACTGGATCGGTTCGCAGCTGAGTGTGAAGCGACTGGGATGAGAATCAGCACCTCCAAGTCCGAGTCCATGGTTCTCGCCCGGAAAAGGGTGGAGTGCCATCTCCGGGTTGGGGAGGAGATCTTGCCCCAAGTGGAGGAGTTCAAGTACCTCGGAGTCTTGTTCACGAGTGAGGGAAGAGTGGATCGTGAGATCGACAGGCGGATCGGTGCGGCGTCTTCAGTAATGCGGACGCTGTATCGATCCGTTGTGGTGAAGAAGGAGCTGAGCCGGAAGGCAAAGCTCTCAATTTACCGGTCGATCTACGTTCCCATCCTCACCTATGGTCATGAGCTTTGGGTTATGACCGAAAGGACAAGATCACGGGTACAAGCGGCCGAAATGAGTTTCCTCCGCCGGGTGGCGGGGCTCTCCCTTAGAGATAGGGTGAGAAGCTCTGTCATCCGGGGGGAGCTCAAAGTAAAGCCGCTGCTCCTCCACATCGAGAGGAGCCAGATGAGGTGGTTCGGGCATCTGGTCAGGATGCCACCCGAGTGCCTCCCTAAGGAGGTGTTTAGGGCATGTCCGACCGGTAGGAGGCCACGAGGAAGACCCAGGACACGTTGGGAAGACTATGTCTCCCGGCTGGCCTGGGAACGCCTCGGGATCCCCCGGGAGGAGCTGGACGAAGTGGCTGGGGAGAGGGAAGTCTGGGCTTCCCTGCTTAGGCTGCTGCCCCCGCGACCCGACCTCGGATAAGCGGAAGAAGATGGATGGATGGATGGATGGAATTTAATCCGTGCTTGGCCCTACCAAAACAGCACTGTTTCAGCATGTAACATGCCTTTTAAAAATAACAAACTTTTAGATAAGAAATATTGTTTGAAAAACATTACAATTGCATGAACCACAAACAACTGCAGTAGTTTTACGAAATAATGTAAAAATATTGTTCGGTATTGACCTTGGAGAGCGGACTATTGTAGGTATTTCCTCCGGGCTATTGTCCATCGTGTAACTATAGGAAGTGGGACATGTTTTTTTGTGTTGCGCATGGACGTTTATGACTGAGTGACAAACCAGAGAGGTCAGATTGACAGTAAAATGTGTCTATGTACCAAAGATAATGTTCAATCTTCCAGTTTGCTGAGTAAGGAGATAGAACCAACTGAAACATGTCAAACACATCATGGGCAGCTTTTCAATATTTCCATGGATAAATGTCCATTGTTAAGACGTTTACAAACTGATAGTGCTGCAGCTGGGCTGACTCGACGGGTCGGCTGCTAATGGCTAATGATTTGTTTCTCTGATTCAGTTGTCCACTTCTACAATGCACTAACTTTCTCAGTTCTGGCAGTTGGAGGGCCGGATTGTGTCAATCTTTGGCGGTGGGCTGTGGACAAATACTACTTCAACCAGCGGCGGCGATGCTTGTAACTCAAATTATACTCGCAACATAAAGCATAACAAAAAGCCGAGACACAGCTCGTATCTCAAATTACTAGTAAGTTGACGTACCACTGTATAATGCTGTCAAGGTGCCCAAGGTTTTTGGAATACGAGCTGTCTCTTCGCCAATTGTAATGCTTTAGGTTGCAAGCAACAATTTGGGTGGCACATGTCACAGTGAACCCTATAAGATCCGAACAAAATATTGGGTCTTACTCATTAACATTAGCTCATAACAGAGCTGAAAATGGTTCAGATCTTCTTACAATTTTGTGACACGGTTTTCAGTTCGGTCTATACTGTTGTTCTTTTTAACAGCCAAGAATACCATACATCCCAATAATGCACCAATACTATTTGTCAGTTGGGGTTCTTACAAGAATATATAAAAAAAAAAACTTAAAATGACTTCTAAAGCTCTGACCCTTGAGTTAGCGTGAACAAAAAAATTAACAGTATAATGTTTTGAACCACATCATATACCATCAAAATAAAGTGGAGAACGAGCTTTATCAGCACTCATTTTATTTGTTTGTATCAAAACAAAAATGTCTGTTAATTAAATGAAAACAATCCTTACATTTATTGGTGGAGTACATCATTGGACAATTTTGACCAGTATTGTAGTCAAAGCATTATATTTGTGTAACATAAATGTACCAATGAGTACTTTCAGTACAACATGTTTACGTGAGCTACTTTATTGAAAGGGGTTTATTATGCAAAACCAACCTTTCTTACCCATTCCTACCTGTTTTTGTAAGTTTGGCACATTATAAGTCCCAAAATTAATGTGAAATTAAACCATAGAGGCAATGTGAAAATATTTATAAAATGAGCTTGCCTTGTTCCAAACTTGCTCCAATCTTGCCGCTTAGAATTTAAGACTTTAGTGATGTATTTTTTTTTAGTTACTGTAGATCAGCGGATATCTCCATACATGGTAGACGTTTACCCGAAGAGATCTGCGCGAGTCCACCATTTTAATTTGGTTGTAATCCGACATTGAAGACAATAAGGTCCTTATTGTGGGGCAGACTGGCTCATACTGTACATACACATGCATGCTAAAATCCTCCGCTGTAGCGTAAAGTAGCATATATTTCTAACTTATATCTATCCGTAGACTCAATATGGAAGCGCTAAAAATGACAACATGGCTGATGGGGTGGAGACACATTGGGAGAGGACTTGGCCTGGAGGAAGACTTTGGCACCTAAATAAGACTGCTCACAAAACATCCTATTCTGAAGAGACAGTCAGAAAGCGGCTTGAAGAAGGTCTGTAAAACATAATCTATGCACAATTTTGACCAAAGCACCACCATTACATGTTATGTATACCACAAGGAAGTGTTTCAAATGTAGAAAAAAAACATAATAAAGGTATGAACCCTTTAAACCTTTATTTTGTTTGCGCAGTCGGACAGGATGTTGCTTACTGCACTTTTATTGTGAAGGCTGGAAGGGTGCTTCTGTTCTTAACTGGGAACTGTACTTTTTTTTGGAATTTTCTAATGTTCTAATCATGACATACTTGGTAACAGACAACGGACACAACTATTTTTGGACAAATGAGGATTCACAACCTTATCTTTTTAAAGCTGAATATATGGAGTATAAATCAATCAATCAAACAATCAATGTTTATTTATATAGCCCTAAATCACAAGTGTCTCAAAGGGCTGCACAAGCCACAACGACATCTTCGGTACAGAGCCCACATAAACTATTGCTTATAGAAGTGAGCACGAATAGAGGGTGAAACATTGGAGCAGACAAAACCGAGAGAGTGAGGTTGGCGTGACTCAGTGCTGCACATATGGAACTTGGAGCCGAGGTATTCCAATATAAATGGCATGCTTACCCAAAACCAACTGACACTGCCCCCGGCCAGCTTGATCAAACCGACATCTGTCCATCCAGTTAGTCTCTATAATATTGATCTTGATACATGCAGCACATCACCGTAGAACTACAGTACATACACTGTCGAGTTGTGTACAACAAAAAACATGAAATATGTGCAAATACTTTACAGATACTGTAATATGTTCATGTTCTTCAGTCAGTACAGCTTGGTGTCCTATCCCATTGTGTTGTGCATTACGAACGCAAAAGCCATTCAGTTGCTGACGCAAAAGCTAGCTTACCTCTTGCTGTAGCTAGCTTACGGCTAATGCCGTTGCAAGGCGATGTGTTACTACGCTAGAAAAATAATTCCTCAGCGGTCGCTCTTACAATAGCAATGTCACTACAGCTTGGTTATTATACAGGTTAGGGAACGTAAATGAAGTATTGTTGGTGGTTTTTAGATGCTTTTTCAAACTGATTTAGAGGGAGAATGGATTGATCCAATTAGCGGCATTGCTGGCCACCTAGAACGAGCCGATTATTGCAAGTTACAAAGCAACAAAAACCCAAAACACTTTTGTCTTCTTGTCTCTCATAAGGATTGTGAACGATGGGTAAAATTCCCCCAAAAAGTGCAGCTCCTCTTCAAGGGGCACTTGATGGCTGCTATATTTTAGAGTGTGAAGACGATTTTAGTATCACAAAGACAAATGACATAATCCAAGCATTTGACACGCCAAACCAAATGTATTATTATTATTTTTTCCATAAACTGTTTCATCCTTAGCTTAAAACTAGCAAAACATACAGCAACTTTGTTTTTCCAACCATCGGGAGTGTTGAGAAGAAAAGGTGAGAGTCATTAAATTAGAGAAACAGCGTGTAGCTAGTTAACTTGGTGAAGCAGTCAGAGGGAATCCCTGCTAGTCTGTACCAACTAAAGCAGAATGAGTCGATAACGTTGTTAAAATAATCTATAAATGGTGGACATGTATTCATGAAAATATGGAGAAGCTGGTGTGTTTGACAGAGAAGCAGCTGGTAGGAGACAATGTAGAAGTCTACTCTCAAAGGTAAATAAATACTGCACATTACTATTACATTACTTTATAAAACTACTGTTTTAAATATTTACACGTTTTTCAAGGTACAAGCTGCGTCACAGAACCAATTACTAGTATTACAAGGTACCACTTTAGTTCTTACCTGTATAATTGTTGCTGCGTTGTGCTGTTTTCTTTACTTAAGAAAAAACTGAAAACAAAGGTATTATAATTTTTTAGAACATTGTCTTCACATGGTATGATCTGATTCTTGAATCTTACACTGATTGAGTGTTCTCATCATATGCAAGAATTTGAGACACCTCCCAGCATCCTGAAGTTAAAGGAATAAGTTTGACATTTTGTCCCTTAAATTAGAGGAAGCACAAAAAACACATATTAGGGCAGTGTAAAAACAAAACCAAAGATATAACCTAATATGTGATTGTCAGCATTCGCAAAATTACTTTAAAAAAAAAATAAGTGCACATAAACATACTGAGTGTGTGGGGTGGTGACGTTAGGTTTAAGGTGGGATGGGGGCACTTCAGAAGTCTAATAATAATAATAATAATAATAATAATAATAATAATAATAATAATTAAATAGTAAAATAAAAGACCATAATCGGGCCACAAACAAAGTCTTGTTTAGGGCCACCATATTGAAAGAATATTGACAACAATCACATTTTTGTTTGTATATACTCGAAGGGTGTTCACACCACTGTTTGTTTTTCAATGTAAAATAGTTGACTATTGTTATTTATGATCACATCTATAAGCACAATATTGTTTGTTTTGATGTATCGGGGTGTTATAGAACACTGCTGTTCATATTTGAACATATACCTCTTGGCAGCTGATACTGCCAATTAAATTCTGTGCAAGAATTTGTTGAGTGATATGAAATAATTGACACTTTTCAATAAAGTAATGCATTTGAAAGTACATGGGTCAAGTTGTTTTTCAGTTTTTTTTTATCATGGTATCGAATAAGTATCAATATTTGTGGAAATGTATAGATATCCGTATCGACTACTGAAACTCTGGTATTGTGACAACCTACTAAGTTATAAAAAAGATTTCAATAAGCATGTTAGAAATGTTCAAAGTAAAATACATTGAATATTTCCTTTCTTTGATTTTAGGTTTTTGTGTGAATTTCGGCCAGGTCATGCCAAAATTAAAAAATAGTGTACAGACACAACTTTGAGGTCATGCTGGAAAAAAATAAATGCAAAATAAACAGTTTTTAAGGTGAAATATCAAAGGTAAACAAAGGTAAGAAAAGGCAGAAAAATGTACCGAACTACAATTTGTATTTCTTTGTCATGAATAAGTCTGACAACTTATTCAATTCATCCATGTGTGTTTAAGTTAGTCAAAGTTTTACTTGGGTGGAGATCATGGTGACGTGCTGGAATGTCCCGAGAAGGCCGTGTTTCAACGGCAGTGCCATGAAGAATACTGTGTGGTCCTTCGAAAAGAATGGTTCTTGATTCTAGGAAAAAAAACACAGCAATCAAGTAAAAATATTTTCATATATTGATAAAATATGTAATTGTGAAATAAATCACTCAACGATATTGAAGACTGAACATCAAGCTGACATTCTTGATGATGTGTTTACCGTTCCAGCTTGTTCATAAATACAAAGCTGTCACGGCTTGTCACACCACACCGTGCCTTGTTTTGTGTTTCTTGGTGATTTTCTGGGTGTAGTTTTAGTTCCTATCTTGCGCTCTTAATTTGTGTTTTTTAACTTCCTGTTTTCCCCGTTCCTGCAGCATTATTACACCTGCCTTCGAGCACTTATCCCCTCACCTGTTTTCTGTTTGTAATTAGCACTGTTTAAGTTGAGCTTGCGACACCGTTGGTTTGTCGGGACATTATTCATGATTCACTGGTGACTGTTAAGGATTCGTTCGATGCTGAGCTCTAGTACGCACGTACTTTGTGGACGCCTTCTGCTCCACCTTCCTAGTAAGTATTTTTGCTGTTCCAGCATTTTGGTTTTGTTTCCCTCATAGTTTGTCCGTTCAGAGCACTTTCCTGTTTTGTTTTGTTTGTTTAATCAATAAATCCCCTTTTTACTGCACGCTGCCACATTATTCGTCTGCATTTTTTAAATCACTACAACCTCCTTCTTAAAAGCGTGTTGTATTGCTTGGAAGTACTGTCGTCTACAAGTTTGTCAATCAACACCTTAGTGAGTCACACATAATCACAATGCGATGCAGTCGCATGACAACAAATGGCATCCTGTACAACTACAAGGAAATATAATATGCCACTCGATGTACTACAACTGCAAGAACCTACAATACACTACTACATCTACTACAACTATGAAACCCTAATACAAGTACTACAATCACAAGAAACTACAATACACTACTACAAGTCCTAATAAAACAACAAGAAACCACAATAAACCTCTACAAATACTAAAACAAACTACAAAACACTACTACAAGGACTAAAACAACAACAAACTACAATACACTACTACTAGTACTACAACCACAAGAAACTACAATACATGACTAAAAGTACTAGTACTCCAATTATTACAAGAAACTACAATACTACTACCAGATACTAAAAAAACTACAATTACAATATTCTACTACAACTACTAAAAAAACTAAAATACACTACTAAAATTTTTACTACAACAATAAATTACAATACATTACTACAAATATGTTTTTTCTAAAACTACAATACACTACTACAAAAACTCCAAATACAGGAAACTACAATACACTACTACACGTACTACAAATACAATAAATTACAATAAACTACTACAAGTATGAAGACTTCAAAAAACTACAGTAAATAACTACAAGAAACAACACTAGGCAACTATAAAAAACTACAAGCACTACAACTACAAGAAACTACAAGTACACTACCACAATAACTACCACTACAAAAAACGACAATACATTACTACAAATTCAAGACTTTACACTATACTACTGCAACACAGTCTAATACACATCCACAACTCCTGTAGAACAAACTACAAGTAGTACAAATACAAGAAAATACAATACACTACTACAGCACAACAACTACAAAAACGATAAGTTCACTAATACACTACAATACAATACTACATATGCTTTCTACTACAAGGAACTACGAGTACACTACTGCAAGTACTACAACTACAATACAGTACATTACACTACTACAAGTACTACAACTACAAGAAGCCCCAAGTACACTTCTACAAGAAATATAACTGTAAAAAACTACAATACACTACTACGACACACTATATACAATGCATCAGGAGAGTATTCACACCACTTCACTTTTTCCACATTTTGTTATGTGACAACCCTATTCAAAATGGTATAAATTAATACTTAGGCTAACTTAATCCTTTAAATTCCCTAAGGAACATTGGCCATTGATGAAATTCCTCCATCCCCTTCGGTCTTGTGCCCTCCGCTCCAGTTGTTGCCATGACAGCCCTTGCGCCTTCATCTCCTGCTCTGTGGTTCTTCTCCAGGTGGCTCTAGGCCTTCCTCTCTTCCTCTTGCCTTGCCGGTTCCATGTTAGAGCATGTTTTGTGATTGAGCTATTGTCTCTACGCAGTGTGTGACCAATCCAGTTCCATTTCCTCCTCCTGATTTGTGTTTCTAGTGTGTCTTGTCTAGTGAGGTCCCACAGGTTGGCATTGGAGATGGTGTTAGGTCAGTAGATACCTAGGAGGTGACGGAGGCAGCAGTTGAAGAATGTCTGTATTTTGTTGAGTATGTTGGCGGTGATCTTCCAAGTTTCTGAACTGTAGAGTAGGGTGGATTTGACGTTTGAGTTGAAGATTTGCAGTTTGGTCTTGAGTGATATGTTTTTTGCTTTCCAAATTTTATTTAAAATAATGAATGTGGTCCTTGCTTTTCCAATTCTGGCACTGACATCCTCCTCCGTTCCTCTGTCCACAGCAATAATGCTTCCTAGGTACTGTATGTAAAGGTGGCAACCTGGTCTAACTGGTTATGATCCATGTTTATTGGGGAGTTGTTCTTGTTGTTGATACGCATTAACTTAGTTTTTGATGTGTTGATTTTGAGTCCAAGCGAAGCAGCTGTTGTTTCCAGTTTGCATGATTTCTCCTGCATATGTTGGTGTGTGTGTGCCAAGAGTGCTAAATCATCAGCAAAATCCAGGTCTTCCAACTGCTCGGTCAGGCTCCACTGTACGCCGGTTCGGTTATTGCTTGTTGTTTGTGTCATGGTCCAGTCTATACAGAGGATGGACAGGAAGGGCGAGAGCATGCATCCCTGCCGCATCCCAGTCAGGACCTCGAAGGGCTCTGACAGGCAGCCTTCATGGAGGACACGACACTGCATCCCTCGGTAGGTTTTCTTGATAAGGTTAATCAACTTTGGGGGAATGCCATACTGAGCTATCACTCTCCACAGCATCTCCCGATCCACACTGTCAAAAGCCTTTTCAAAATCAATGAAGTTGACATAGACAGGAGAGTTCCATTCAGTTGACTGTTCAATGATAATCCTGAGTGTGGCTATTTGATCTGCACAGGATCGGTTGTTCCTGAAACCAGCCTGGTTTTCCCTCAGTTTCCCATCGACTGCCTTTTGGATTCTCTCCAGTAGGATGCGATTGAGCTCCTTCCCTGGCAATGAAGCAGCATTATGCTTATGTAGTTCTTTCTTCTTTCACTCCCTGAGGTCTCCTTTCTTGGTAAGGGGGGGGGGGGGGGGGTGTCTATAGAGCAGTTCTCTAAAGTGTCCTGTCCAGCTCTTTAGTTGGTCCTCCTTGGTTGTGAGTAGTAGAAACTTGCCTATGAGTTTTTTTTTTAGTTATGTAAAGTTCTTTGAGATTGTTTTTCCCTGCTGCCTCATCTGCCTGTTGTGCCAAATCCTCAATGAACTTCTTTTTGTCCTTTCTGACACTTTCCTTCACTTCTTTGTTTGCTGCTTCATATTCTTTCTGTGCTGTGGTCTTTGTTCTTCTGGTTTTGCTTCTATTTAGTACCTCCTTTTTTCCCCTTCTCTCACCTACTATTCTTGAACGTTTCCATGGAAAGCCACAGTTTGTTATTTCCCTTTCTTCTCCCAACCACTTCTTGACATGTCTCTTTCCATGTTGTTTTCAGATTATTCCATTTATCCTCCACTGATGTAGGAGTTTCTTGCAGACCTTGTAGTACTTGGAACCGGTTGTGTAGTGTGACTTTGTACAGTTCTGATGTGCCTATATCTTGAAATTGCTGTATGTTGAATTTGACACTTCCTTCTCTATGTGTTGTGCGTTTTAATTTCAGCTGGATTTTTGCTGTAACTAGGTGATGGTCTGATCCAGCGTCAACTCCCCTTTTCACTCTGACTTCCAGCAATAAGCGTCTAAACTTTTGGCTAATGCAGATGTGGTCGATATGGTTTTCTGTTAAATGCTCAGCAGACACCCAGGTTGCTTTATGCGCATCCTCGTGTTGGAAAATTGTCCCACCAATGACCAAGCTGTTGTCTGCACAAGCTGCTGCAAATCTTTCTCCGTTTTCATTCATGGTTCCTAGTCTTTGTCTTCCCATGTTCAATTCATAGCCATTGTTGTTTCCTCCTAACTTTGCGTTCATGTCTCCCATCAGAATCATGATGTCCTTTCCTTTTTTGGTCTCGAGTATGTTATATAGTTGGTTGTAGAAATTATCCTTGATTTCATTGTCTGCATCATTAGTGGGAGAGTAGCATTGTACTACGTGGAGGTTTATTTTATTGTGTGTAGTTTGGAATTTGGCTGTGATAATCCTTGAGCTGACGGGTTCCCAGCTGATGAGGGCCCTCTGTGCCTCTGTGGAGAGCATGAACGCAACTCCCTCTGTGTGTGATGCCAAGTCTTCTGGGTGTCCAGAGTACAGTATGGATTCTCCGCTCGCCAACTTGACCTGCCCTGACTGGAGCCATCTGGTTTCACACAGACCAAGGAGAGATAGTCTGTACCTCCTCATCTCCTCCGCAATAACTGTCTTTTCTGCTGCGTACATAGTTCTCACGTTCCCTGTAGCAATGTTGGTGGGTCGTCTAGTGTTCAGAAGCTTCGGACGCTCTGTCTCCTTGCGGTTTTACATGTACATCGTCATTTGCTCTTTAGTGTGGGGCACTGAAGATGCTTCCTTTCCAAGACGTTGGGGTTTAAAGTTTTTCATCAATGTTTCTGTAGCATAAGATATTTTTACAGGTTTGAGTTGCTAGCCCAAAACCCAACCTTCCACCAGTACTGGCTTCTAGAGTTTTTGGAGTCGGTTGGTTAGTCCCCTTCCTCTAACCTACTGTCCTCCAGGCAATGGATTACAGTCTCATACCCCGGCACGTCTAGCCCAACCAACTCCTGTTACTGTGTAATGAAAGCTGCATTTGAGACGAGCATTTCATACCAGCAGCGCGAGGCAGGAATAAATTAATGGTGTCCTCAAAATTCTACACTCAATACCCCATAATGACAATGTGAAAACATTTTTTTTTAAATGTTTGCAAATGTATTACAAATAACAAAACTAGGAAATCACACATACATACATATTTACAGCCTTTATACTTTGTTGATGCACCTTCGGCAGCAACTACAGCCTCAAGTCTTTTTGAATACGAGCTTGGCACACATATTTTTGGGCAGTTTTTCCCATTCCTCTTTGGCCATTCCTCTTTGCAGCACCTCTCAAGCTCCATCAGGTTGAATGGGAAGCAATGGTTTTCATCCAGGATGTCTGTGTACGTTGCTGCATTCATCTTTCCCTCTGTCCTGACTAGTCTCTTAATTACTGCCTTTGAGAAACATCCGAGCAGCATGATACTGCCACCACCATATTGTGTGATTGTTTAGTTTTTATTTTGTAATAAATTAGCAAAAAATAAAAAATAAAAATACAACTTTTCACATTGTCCTTATGGGTTATTGTAACATTTTGAGAAAAACATTTCTTTTGTTTTTTTTACATTTTGGAATAAGTCTGTAACATAACAAAATGTGAAAAAAGTGAAGCTGTGTGATTACTTTCCGAATGACTCATAATACACGACTACAACTCCTGTACAATAAAGTACAAGTACACTACTACGAGTACAAGAACTTCAAGAAACTACACATACACCACTATAAGTACTACAACTATTAACAAACATGATCTTTTTTAATGCTTGTATTCCAACAAATGATTTCTTCCCAGAAGTGAAAACCATTGGTGGTCAACCAAGCTAAGATGGCTGTTGTACAGCAAGCAGCACGTGCCCTATCGGAGTACACAAGGGGCCTATATATTCCTGCAAAAAACAGATATGAGCAAAAAATCTAACTATGCAATTAAATAGATCCCTATACTTCATCAAAAAAAAAAAGATATGTCTAGTGATAAAGGATAATTTGTTGGTGGAGTTCCCAAAAATATTGAACTATCGTGTGCTCCAGACATCATTCTACACGACAAAACAGATACAAACTTGGAAAGGCATGGAGGTCTACAACTTCTTTGTGTGTGGCTGGGTCAAGGGTATTTTGTATCAAGATTCTCCCGGATAAATATACATCGTTTTTGCTCAGGTAAGGTTGCATTTCATGATTTAACTTTGTATCTACTGCCATTTTGTTGCTTGCCCTTGTTGTTCCAATCACCGTTTCGAGTACGGGTGTTTCCCCCCATCTTTATCAAAATATAACTATAGATGTCAACATTGAGTATGTGCGGAAAGCTTCATTTATGGTCGTTGCCTTTGATAAAAAGTATTTGAGGTTTTGCTCACATTTGATTTATTTTATTTAGACTTGCCGAGTTGGTGCTTGACAGAACACTTGTAGCAAAGGTGTTAAAGAAATACGAATAGTATCAAGATAATACTTAAAAGGGAAATACTAAACATTAAAAGTATAGCAAACAAACATTTAAAGGGGAACTGCACTTTTTTTTGTAATTTTGCCGTTCACAATCTTATATGAACAGAGGTCCCCAAACTACGGCCCATCGGCCGGATCCGGCCCCCCAGCATCCAAAATCCGGCCCACGGGAAGTCCCAAGTAAAATGTTTAAATTTTTTTTTTAATTTTTTAATTTTACATTTAATTTTTTTATTTTTTAATCTTTCCTTTCTAATCCATTTTCTACCGCTTGTTACTCTTGGTGTCTCCTAGCCACTCAGGCAAATCATATTGTCTAAAAATGAATTTTCCCATCGATAACGTGACAATGTTGAACATCAATGTTAATTGATGTTAAATGACAAAACGGATTATAAAGACAATGTAAATATGTATATATACACACACACACACATATACACACACACATATATATATATATATATATATATATATGTATATATATATATATATATACACATACATATACACAGCCTGGCCCCCGGCCACATTTTTTTAACCCAATGCGGCCCCTGAGTCAAAAAGTTTGGGGACCCCTGATTATGAAAGACATGACAACGGATGGATTTTTTTTTTTATGTATTCTAAATATTAATTACATTCGATCTAAAGTTCTTCTTACAGGGAAGCCTATGGGAGCCATTAAATTCTGCCTATAGAGCCCCTTAAAAAAACATCCAAATACTTCCATTAGGGTTTTATATACATAATGTAAGCATATATGTAATGTAGTAATGGGCACATTTATAATGACATTTAATATTTACATATTTTGATCATTTTAAGCATTCATTTTAAAAACGCATCACGACGATTGCTTTTTTTTTTTCTTCATCATTGATTTTTGCTCACTGCAGACTTTATGAGAGCAAACAAACATAACAAAACATCACTTACCGTGCAAGGTAGGATGCCGACTGCTAGGATGTTCATATATTCCGATTTTGATGAAAAATGTCTCATAATCTTTGCATAGAAACGAGATGAGGGGCTCGGAGGTAACAAGCGCTTTTTGTGTTTTTCTCACCAGTTCCAGATCATATATGGCTGTGTCCCAACTCGTCGGATTACCTATTCAGATGTCTTCTGTACAGGTAAGATGCATGATTTATGATCTACAATAAACTTACAGGCAGCAAGTTAGCGAGGAAGCAGAAGACCAGTTGATGATGTCAACATTAGGGACACAAGCTTATGATCACAGTGCCACTATAAATAGTTTGTCTGCGTGAGTGCTTATAATAACAATGTGTGTTAGCGGGCCTTGCTCGCAGGGTGTAGTGATGCGTCTAGTGCAGCATGCTAGAGAGACGTTGCATGTAGGGATGCATGTGACGCATAGTTCCTGCCGCTGACCGACCCAGCTGGGTACAGGAAGCCGAGTGTGTAAGCCTTCCGAGGTCAATACATAGCCTCTCCTTCACCAAGACCCCTCACCTTGCCTCCACGTGGCAGCACACGGTAACTGGAGTCTCACGACTTCAGGCTAGAAGGTAGGGGATCGACCCGCTGCCTTGCGGGTAAGTCCAGGAAGACAAGGGCTAGGGGAGCACACCCTGAGAGAAAAGCACCGTGATGGAAGCACACGTAGGCGGGCCACGACAGACTGAGGGTTCCGGAGGCCTCCTGCAGCTATGAAGAGGTGATGGTTGTCCTGGGTTTCCCCCTTGCCTCTAGGCTCCATCTCTTTGTGGCGAAGATAGTGCGGCTGCGAACTGTGCACCCCCAGAAGCACTTAAAACGTATCACCGCACAGGTCTCTGCTTCTAACCTTGGTGGATCCAGAACAGCAATTGGATTCTGAAGCACAAAGTCTGACGGCGTCAGGTGTCTGATAACGGGGGCAGGTTAGAATGAACTGGGAGATTCTAGTTAGATCCCTGTATGTCAGCGATACAGGGCTATAATGGTCGCTATCAGCTGGGAATTGAGTGGCAGCTGATTTCGGCAGACCCCTGTATGACTGAGCAGCCCTATTTAGGAGCCACACTGCTCACCCCAAAGTTGGGGGAAGGCCTAGAAAAGGTGGCCTAAACATTGCCCACTCTTCACACCCCGGGTAGGATACCGCACCTACCGGGGCATTCCACTACCGCGGTCGAAAAACAAAAAATAAACAAGTTCCCCTGACATTGGCTACATGGAACATTAGAACCCTCCTGGACAACAACCCTGACAGGCCGCAAAGAAGAACTGCGGTTGTTGCTGCTGAGCTCAGACGTTATGGAATTGACATTGCCGCCTTGAGTGAGACCAGACTTCTGGATGAGGGATCCCTAAAGGAAGAAGGCCAGGGTTATACCTTTTTCTGGAAGGGTTACCCTACAGAAGGTCCGCATCACCATGGTGTTGGTTTGGCAATAAAAAACAGCCTGCTACCCAGTTTCACTGAAACACCTACTGGCATAAGTGAAAGACTCATGTCTGTCCGTATTCCCCTTGCAAAACACCACTACGCAACTCTTCTCAGTGCCTAAGAGCCAACTTTACCATCCGAGAATGAGGCAAAGGACCGTTTCTACCAGGAACTAGATGAGGCCCTACAGCGCATCTCTAGCAGTGACAAAATCCTCCTGCTTGGTGATTTTAATGCCAGAGTGGGGAAAAACCACCTCATATGGAAAGGAGTGATTGGGAAGCATGGTATCGGGAAGGTCAACAGCAATGTCATGAGGCTACTCAGTCTCTGTGCTGAGCATGACCTGACAATCACCAACACAATCTTCCAACAGAAAAATAAACACAAGGCTTTCTGGATGCACCCACGATCCAAGCAATGGCATCTGCTGGATTACGTCATCGTGAGACGCAAGGACACCAAGGACGTGCACATCACCCGTGCAATGCGAGGTGCTGACTGCTGGACTGACCACCGCATGATTATCTCCAAGTTGCGAGCGTCAGTACGTACCCCTGTTTGTCTCCGAAAAACTGGAAAGAAGCGGTTGGACTGTGCCCGGTTTGAAGCAGACGAGGCCCGGAACAGCCTTCGATCCTCCATTGCAAGGAAGCTGCAGGAAATTGACCCCTTCCTGAGCCCTGAAGGCAGTGTTGATGACAACTGGACCTGCCTTAGCTCAAAGCTCTATGAGGCTGCAGCCGAGTCTATTGGCTACCGCCGTAGGAAGCACCAGGACTGGTTCGACGAAAAAACTCAGAATCCATCAGAACCATACTGGACACCATGCACAAGGCCCATAACGCAGCCCTGAACAACCCTACATCTGTCAGGCTAAAGCAGCACTGGAGAACATCAAGGAAGGAGGTACAGTCTGTCTTACGAAAACTGAAAAATGACTGGTGGACTGACAAGGCTCAAGAAATCGAACATTTTGCAGTGAAGAACGACATGCACAACTTCTATAATGCTGTGAAAACCATCCATGGCCCCAGGAAATCCTCTCTTTCACCTGTGAAGTCGGCTGATGGCTCAACCCTCATAAAGGACCAGAAACAAGTTGTGGATAGATGGGCGGAACATTTCCAGACACTTTTAAACCAAACTGCCACCCCTGATCTGGCAGTGCTGGATGAGCTGCCCAGCTACCCAACTATTGAAGAACTGGATCTTCCACCAACCTTCTCTGAAGTCCTGGCTGCAATTAGGTCACTTAAGAACAACAAGACCCCTGGCCCGGATGGCATCCCTGCAGAGATCCTTAAACAGGGAGGCTATCTCTGTACCAGAGCAATTTTCCACTATATTGCTGATATATGGAAGCGCAGAGCATTCCCCCAACAATGGCGGGATGCAAATGTTGTAACCATATATAAAGGGAAGGGTGAGAAGTCTGTCTGTGGCAATAGTAGAGGAATATCCCTCCTGTCTGCTGCTGGCAAGGTTCTTGCCAAAGTGATGCTGTCAAGACTCATACAGAGCATAACAGAACACCTGTTGCCTGAGTCTCAATGTGGCTTCAGGAAAAATCGCAGCACTGTGGACATGATTTTCACAACACGCCAGCTACAAGAGAAGTGTCGGGAGCAACATCAAGATCTATACATGGCGTTTGTGGACCTGCGGTCCTTCTCAGGGTTGGTTGCCTGCGGAAGTTTGTAAACATCTTGCAAAGTTTCCACAAGGGGATGATGGCTCAGGTAACAACAGGAGGACATGAGTCTAGGCCTTTCAAGGTATCCACAGGTGTCAGACAGGGTTGTGTACTTGCACCTGTACTATTCAACATCTTCTTCATGAGTGTCACCTGGCTACTGCACAAAGAAGTTGAGGGAAGCAGTGGTGTGCTGGGGATTAAAGGGTGGATGGAAGCTTATTTAACATCAGAAGGCTGCAGGCGGCTACCAAGGTTTAAACTGTGAACATTGTGGAATTACAGTATGCTGATGATTGTGCCTTTGTGGCACATACATCAGAGGCTCTGCAGGCGACGCTAACAGCTGCTGTGAAGGCCTATAGTAGACTGGGTCTCACTGTGAACACTGTAAAGACGGAGGTACTGTGCCAGTGGAAATCCCCTCCGCCAACTCGACCACCATTACCTGTCTTTAACATCGATGACAAGACCCTAGCAATAGTCCCAGACTTCAAATATCTTGGGAGCATCCTCTCCGAAAACTGCAGCATGGACAATGATGTTCAAAATCGAATAAGATCTGTCTCAGCCTCCTTTAGTAGACTGCGTAAGAGGGTGTATGTGAACAAAGACCTCAGCATACGTACCAAGGTGGCAGTTTACCGAGCCATCTGTGTCTGCACACTATTGTATGGATGTGAAGCTTTGACCCTGTATCGCCGCCACATCCAACAGCTGGAGAACTTTCACATCAAGTGTCTCCAGCGGATCCTTGGGCTGACATGGCGTGATCGTGTGCCACACACGGAAGTCCTGAGTAAAACTGGTACCAAGAGCATGGAGGCCACTTTTCTCCAGTACCAACTGCGATGGGCCGGCCACACCATCAGAATGCCAGTTGATAGACTTCCCCGACAACTGCTATATGGTCAACTTCATCATGGCCAGAGATCTGCAGGAGGCCAAAAGCGGAGGTATAAGGACTAACTGAAAAGAACTCTCAAGAGGTGTGGAATACAGCACACACAGCTGGAAAGCTCTGCCTCAGATCGCCCTCTCTGGAGGCAACTCTGCGATGCAGGCCTTCAACATTTTGAAGAGGAGAGAAGCGCAGCGAGGGAAGGGAAACGCCAGAGGAGGAAGATGGGCCCTGCAGCCAAGACCACAACAAACACTAACTTCATATGCCCCCATTGCAATAGACCATGTGGCTCTCGTATTGGACTTTTTAGTCACCTCAAAACTCACCAATAGAAGAAGTTGAAGTCATCATCGGATACGATGGACTACCATAAGTAATAACAATATCACTAATACTTGGTTAGTATTCAAGTCACAAAATGTTAATGGAGTATTGTTGCCGCTTTTTGAAAGGTTATTTATTGGATTTTATGGGCGAAATAGTGGAGCTCCCATTAGCTCTGCTTTGAGTGGATTCTTATTTATATTTATTTAATATTTAAAATGCATTAAAAAAAAATCCATCCATCGTCATGTCTTTCATAATGATTGTGAATGATAGCTCCCCTTTAATGGAGTGATCGCTGCAAACTTGTGCATTCTTCGGCTCTGCTCCGTCGCACTGTGTGGTATTTTTGTTGTCATCTTTCATAAAATCTTGCACTCTTCCGCCATTCTTGATTACCTCTCCAGGAACTCTGAAGTAACGTTAATCCTTTTCGCAATGTAAACGGTTCGTACAGCATAGAACAACGCAAGCGTAGGACATTTTTCTTCGAGAAAGGTTAAATGGCGCCTAGTGCCAATTGAGAACAGACACTGGCTTGACTACCACACACATTCAATGAGCCGGACTAGAGTGATGACTACGTGATGTCATTTTGAATCCAAGCAATCCCAAGCATTAAATTAAAAATTGTACTGGAATCAAATCCTTACCAATTTATGACCTTATTTCTGTATGTTTATTTTTACATTCTGTGAAAATACAGTAAAAATGTACAATTCATGTTTTTGTAAACTTATGAAATAATGATGATGAAATATTTATTTTTTTAAGTTTTGTTTTCATTTGATGTTCTTCTTACCTGACGATCCAGCCACTTGTCTGACATCATCA
The DNA here is from genome assembly GCF_033978685.3 of Nerophis lumbriciformis. Taxonomy (NCBI): domain Eukaryota; kingdom Metazoa; phylum Chordata; class Actinopteri; order Syngnathiformes; family Syngnathidae; genus Nerophis; species Nerophis lumbriciformis. The sequence goes on along the minus strand of NC_084578.2, from coordinate 24,862,706 downwards.
CATGTCCCTGAAATGAGGAGAGCAGCTTTATTGCAACCTTTTCATACACTAATAGTACATGCATGATGACTCTTCAATTTGCAGAAAAGTGTACCTTTGCGCAGGTATTGGTGATTACATTACAGAGGGAAAGAATGGACATGTTCTGTGCCCGGGTCACCCAGCGCACAGCTAGCTTGTCTGCCGTCACCCATTTCACCATGGTGATGTAGTATTCACTACGAAGAACAAAAGTAAATGTAAAAGAAAATACAACATGAGCAATTCTATCCAATCAGTGCCATTTGTGCTCCTAATTAATACAATTTAGAAATATGCAGTATAACATTTTGTGTAATGTTATGATATATATTGTTTACACAATAATCTATTTTTTACATATTTGTGTTAGTTTTTATCACAACTGTACTGTCGCGGGGGGCTGGAGCCTATCCCAGCTGCATTCGGGCGCAAGACGGGGTACACCCTGGACAAGTCACCACCTCATTGAAGGCCAATTTTATTTAAAAATGGGCACTTTAGTTCCCGGGTTTTCACTCACTCCTGTTACCCTCGATCCCCTCTGAAAAATGTAGAACATGTCACAAGTCGCAGAACATGTCACAAGTCGCAGGAAGTTGCTTCATTCACATCCTCTGCAAATGAAAAACAAAAGTACAGTGCATCCAGAAAGTATTCACAGCGCTTCACATCTTCCATATTGTGTTATGTTACAGCCTTATTTCAAAATGGTTTAAATACATTTTTGTCCTCCTAATTCTACACACAATACTCCATAATGACGATGTGACCAGGTAAATTGCGGTAAATTCAGTTGGTTGGACATGATGTCTTTATATAAGGTCCCACACTTGACAGTGCATGGCAGAGCACAAACCAAAAATGACATCAAAGGAACTGTCTGTAGACCTCTGAGACAGGATTGTCATGAGGCACAAATCTGGGGAGGAGTACAAAAAATATCTGCTGCCTTGAAGGTCCCAATAAGCACAGTGGCCTCCATCATTTACAAATGGAAGACGTTTTGAACCACCAGGACTCTTCCTTGAGCTGGCCGGCTGTCTAAACTGGGTGATTGGGTGAGAAGGGCCCCAGTCGGTTGTGATGGTCACTCTGTCAGAGCTACAGCAGTCCTCTGTGGAGAAGAACATCTATTTCTGCAGCAATCCAGCAAATCAGACTTGTATGGTAGCTTGGCCAGACAGAAACCGTGGCCACCTGTCTTAACTGGGTGATTGGATGAGAAGCACAGTGGCCCATATTTATAGGACAACTCTGTAAATATTCTTGAGTTGCTCAGTCAGAGCCCAGACTGAATCCAGTTAAACATACAACAAATCTGAAAATGGCTGTGCACCGACACTTCCCATCCAACCTGATGGAGTTTGAGAGGTGCTACAAAAAGTAATGGGAGAAACTGCCCAAAGATAGATGTGCCAAGCTTCTGGCAACGTATTAAAAAATACTTGAGGCTGTAGTTGCTGCCGAAGGTGCATCAACATACTTGCCAACCTTGAGACCTCCGATTTCGGGAGGTGGGGGGGGGCGTGGTTGGGGCGGGGGCGTGGAGTATATAAGACGGGAGGAGTATATTTACAGCTAGAATTCACCAAGTCAAGTATTTCATATATATACCGTATTTTCCGCACCATAAGGCGCCCTGGGTTAAAAGCCGCGCCTTCAATGAACGGCATATTTCAAAACTTTGTCCACCTATAAGCCGCCCGGTGTTGTAAGCCGCATCTAACTGCGCTAAAGGAATGTCAAAAAAAACAGTCAGATAGGTCAGTCAAACTTTAATAATATATTAAAAACCAGCGTTCTAACAACTCTGTTCACTCCCAAAATGTACGCAAATGTGCAATCACAAACATAGTAAAATTCAAAATAGTGCAGAGCAATAGCAACATAATGTTGCTCGAACGTTAATGTCACAACACACAAAATAAACATAACGCTCACTTTCTGAAGTTATTCTTCATTCATAAATCCCTCGAATTATTCTCCTTCGTTGTCCGAATTGAAAAGTTGGGCGAATGTGGGATCCAAAATGTCGTCTGGCGCTGTCTCCCTGCCTCCCTGTCTTGGTGAACGTCACGTGTGTTCGCCTTCTGTCATCCACTGTTCCCACGCAGTTAGCAGTCTAGCTTGGAATGCCCTGTTGACACCAATATCTAGCGGCTGGAGGTCTTTTGTCAATCCACCCGGAATGACGGCGAGTATTGAATTAAGCGCGTAAGCGTGTCTCTTAATGTGATGTTATGAGCTAGCAAATATAACAACTACACTACCCAGCATGCAACGATAGTGACGAGCATGCGCGGTAGCCCTGAGAAGCGTTGTTGTATGCTGGGAGTTAGAATGTGGTTATGAGCACGCTGTGAGTAAACGTTGAGAACTCAGTTAACACGCCTCGTCTGCATTATTTATAATTAGACAGACAACACACTTAATAGGAGCCATTTTGGGGTCTTTACATAAACACACAAATGGAAATGAAACGTCACATATCCCAGCATGCACCGCGCGCTTCTTCTACGGGGAAAAAAGATGGCGGCTGTTTACCGAAGTTGCGAGACCGAAACTTTATGAAAATGAATCTTAATATTTATCCATATATAAAGCGCACCGGGTTATAAGGCGCACTGTCAGCTTTTGAGAAAATTTGTGGTTTTTAGGTGCGCCTTATAGTGCGGAAAATACGGTATATATATATATATATATATATATATATATATATATATATATATATATATAGATATATATATATATATAAGAAATACTTGACTTTCAGTGAATTCTAGCTATATATATATATATATATATATATATATATATATATATATATATATATATATATATATAATTATTTTATATATAGATATATATATAAATAAGAGAAATACTTGAATTTCAGTGTTCATTTATTTACACATATACACACACATAACACTCATCTACTCATTCTTGAGTTAAGGGTTGAATTGTCCATCCTCGTTCTATTCTCTGTCACTATTTTTCTAACCATGCTGAACACCCTCTCTGATGATACATTCTGCTTCGTCTCCAGTTTTGCACTGCACTCTCTAAAAGCCCTAGATGTTATTGTCACATATGCATGTACAGTAGATGGCAGTATTGTCCTGTTTAAGAGTGTCACAACATTGCTGTTTACGGCAGACAAACTGCTTTACGGTAGACGAAAACGTGACTGCTGTTGTTGTGTGTTGTTGCTGCGCTGGGAGGACGTTAATGAAACTGCCTAACAATAAACCCACATAAGAAACCAAGAACTCGCCCTCGATCATTCTACAGTTATAAAGTGATTGGGCAGGCACGTGGGAAAGCGGACGTGAAAACAGGTTGTCGACACGTCACTCAGGTCCGCCTGAATTTCGGGAGATTTTCGGGAAAAAATTTGTCCCGGGAGGTTTTCGGGAGAGGCGCTGAATTTCGGGAGTCTCCCGGAAAATCCGGGAGGGTTGGCAAGTATGTGCATCAACGAAGTATTGATCAAAGGCTGTGAATACTTATGTACATGTGATTTCTTCAAAATTATTTTCACATTGTCATTATTGGGTTTTGTGTGCACAATATATCTACAAAACCCAAAACCAGTGAGGTTGGCACGTTGTGTAATTCGTAAATAAAAACAGAATACAATGAGTTGCAAATCCTTTTCAACTTATATTCAATTGAATACACTGCAAAGACAAGATATTTAATGTTTGAACTTAGAAACAACAATTTTTTGGCAAATAATTATTAACTTACAATTTAATGGCAGCAACACAATGCAAAAAAGCTGGCACAGGGGCATTTATACCACTGTGTTACATGACCTTTCCTTTTAACTATACTCAGTTAACGTTTGGGAACTGAGGAGACCAATTTTTGAAGCTTTTCAATTATTCCCATTCTTGCTTAATGTACAGCTTATGTCAGGGATGTCAAACTCAAATACAGAGTGGGCCAAAATTTTAAACTGAACAAAGCCGCGGGCCAAGATTGAACAAATTAACCTTTTAATAGGGACCCAAACAAGTTTTGCATTGAATATTGAACAAGCAAGGCTTATATAACTTTATAGTGACATTCAAAATCAAGTTTCAAATAATAATAATAATAATTAAAAAATATCAATGGCATATCAAATACAATTTAAATAAAAATTGAATGCCTCTTTTCTATTTGCAGCCTTCTGAGGTAAATATCAACATTAACTTTTTCCACAGGCTAATAAATTTGAAAATAAAATAACCTACCATTCAGGACTTTAAACTGCTCAGTTTGCAACACTGATCTAATCTGATGTGCCCAAGCCAGATACCTGCCATCTTTTCTTGGATGCTAGTTCATTAATGTCGGGGCTCAGGCTTTGAGCTGAGACAACCTTCATTATCGAGCGAAGGTGTTCATCAGTCATTATATCTCATAGTCCACCCGGACCACAGTCTTGGGGGCGTGCTTTAAAGGCATTGCCTTTAACGTCCTCTACGAGCTGTCGTCACGTCCGCTTTCCATCCATTCTAACAATGTGCCGGCCCATTCACAAGATATGTGCGGCTTCAGTACGCACACACACGTGAATGCAACGCATACTTGATCATTAGCGATACAAGTTACACTAAGGGTGGCCGTATAAACAACTTTAACACTGTTAGAAATATACGCCACACTGTGAATCCACACCAAACAAGAATGACAAACACATTTCGGGAGAACATCCGCACCGTAACACAACATAAACACAACAGAACAAATACCCAAAACCCTTTGCAGCACTAACTCTTCTGGGACGCTACAAAATACACCCCCCGCTACCACCAAACACAAACACTTTGTAGCTAACTGTTACCGGGAGGGCATTCCATAGTACTGGAGCCCGAATAGAAAACGCTCTATAGCCCGCTGACTTTTTTTGGGCTCCGGGAATTACTAATAAACCGGAGTTCTTTGAACGCAGATTTCTTGCCGGGACATGTGGTACAATACAATCGGCAAGATAGGCTGGAGCTAGACCGTGTAGTATTTTATACGTAAGTAGTAAAACCTTAAAGTCACATCTTAAGTGCACAGGAAACCAGTGCAGGTGAGCCAGTATACGGTAGGCGTAATATGATCAAACTTTCTTGTTCTTGTCAAAAGTCTAGCAGCCGCATTTTGTGCCAACTGTAATCTTTTAATGCTAGACATAGGGAGACCCGAAAATAATACGTTACAGTAATCGAGACGAGACGTAACGAACACATGAATAATGATCTCAGCGTCGCTAGTGGATAAAATAGAACGAATTTTAGCGATATTACGGAGATGAAAGAAGGCCGTTTTAGTAACACTCTTAATGTGTGACTCAAACGAGAGAGTTGGGTCGAAGATAATACCCAGATTATTTACAGAGTCGCCTTGTGTAATAGTTTAGTTGTCAAATGTTAAGGTGGTATTATTAAATAGGTGTCGGTGTCTAGCAGGACCGATAATCAACATTTACGTTTTCTTAGCGTTAAGTTGCAAAAAGTTAGTTTCATTAAGACACGCAAGTCAAGGTGACAAGCAGATATGAAAGTCCATCCATCCATCCATTGTCTACCTTTAATCCCTTCGGGGTCACGGGGGGCGCTGGAGCCTATCTCAGCTACAATCGAGCGGAAGGCGGCGTACACCCTGGACAAGTCGCCACCTCATCACAGGGCCAACACAGATAGACAGACAACATTCACACTCACATTCACACACTAGGGCCAATTCAGTGTTGCCAATCAACCTATCCCCAGGTGCATGTTTTGCATTGTTTGGTTGTCAAATGTTAAGGTGGTATTATTAAATAGATGTCGGTGTCTCGCAGGACCGATAATCAGCATTTCCGTTTTCTTGGCGTTGAGTTGCAAAAAGTTAGCGAACATGCATTGTTTAATTTCATGAAGACACGCCTTCAGCTGACTACAATCCGGCGTGTTGGTCAGCTTTAGAGGCATGTAGAGTTGGGTGTCATCAGCATAACAGTGAAAGCTAACACCGTTTTCGCGTATGATGCGGCAGCATGTAGATGCTAAAGAGTGCAGGGCCAAGACCCGAACCCTGGGGAACTCCGCACGTTACCTTAACATAGTCCGATGTCACATTGTTATGGGAGACGCACTGCATCCTGTCAGTAAGATAAGAGTTAAACCAAGACAAGGCTAAGTCTGACATACCAATACGTGTTTTGATACGCTCTAATACAATATTATGATCGACGGTATTGAAAGCAGCGCTAAAATCAAGGAGCAGCGACATGGATGACGCATCAGAATCCATCGTTAGCAGTAGATCATTAGTCATTTTTGCGAGGGCTGTCTCCGTAGAGTGATTTGCCCTGAAACCGGATTGAAAGGGTTCACAGAGATTGTTAGACACCAAGTGTTCATTTAGCTGCTGTGCAACAATCTTTTCGAGGATTTTCGAAATAAACGGAAGGTGGGACACTGGTCGGTTGATTACCATGAGGTCAGGATCGAGGTTAGGTCTTTTGAGCAGAGGATGAATAACCGCTTTTTTGAATGCTAGGGGAACAGTGCCAGAGGAAAGTGATACGTTTATATTATTTAGCACTGATGGTCCTAATAACACAAACAGTTCCTTGATAAGTTTCCCAGGAAGTGGGTCAAGTAAACATGTTGTTTGTTTTATCCCACTTACACGCCGTAATAATTCCTCTAATGTTATTTCATCAAAAAGAGAGAGACTATTTTGGAGGGCAGTATCCGTCGTATTTACAGTCGTATCTGTGTTAATATAAACCAGTTGTAGCTGGGATGCGTTGTCTTTAATCTCCTTTCTAATGAGTTAAATTTTCTTATTAAAGAAATTCATAAAGTCATCTGCCGAGAGGGTGGAGCTACTGGGAGGAGTCCCTTGTTAGGTTAGCCTCAAGGGCCGAGTGAAATTACACGGCGGGCCAAAACGCGGGCCAGAGTTTAACACCCATGGCTTAAGGGTGTACGTTGTGGTATTTTAGCCTTTATATTGCGCCACACATTTTCAATGGGAGACACGTCTGGACTACAGGCAGGCCAGTCTCGTACCCACATTATTTTACTATGAAGCCACACTGTTGTGACACGTGGCCTGGCATTGTCTTGCTGAAATAAGCAGGGGCGTCCATGATAACATTGCTTGGATGGTACTATATGTTGCTCCAAAACCTGCATGTACCTTTCAGCATTAATGGTGCCTTCACAAATGTGTAAGTTACCCATGCCTTGGGCACTAATACACCCCCATACCATCTCAGATGCTGGCTTTTGAACTTTGCGCCTATAACATGGTTCTATTCTTCTTTGTTCAGGATTACACAACGTCCACCGTTTCCAAAATCAATTTAAAATGAGGACTCGTCAGACCACAGAAGACTTTTCCACTTTGCATCAGTCCATCTTAGATGAGCTCGGGCGCAGCAAAGTCGGCGGCGTTTCTGGGTGTTGTTGATAAATGGCTTTCACTTTGCATAGATGTAGCGACGAACTGTAGTTACTGACAGTGGTTTTCTGAAGTGTTCCTGAGCCCATGGGGTGATATCCTTTACAGACTGATGTCGGTTTTTAATGCTGTACTGCCTGAGGGATCGAAGGTCCGTAATATCATCGCTTACGTGCAGTGATTTCTCCAGATTCTATGAAACTTTTGATGATAATACGGACCATAGATGGTGAGATCCCTAAATTCCTTGCAAAAGCTCGTTGAGAAATGTTGTTCTTAAACTGTTCGACAATATGCTCACACATTTGTTCACAAAGTGGTGACCCTCGCCCCATCCTTGTTTGTGAATGATTGAGCATTTCATGGAAGCTGCTTTTATACCCAATCATGGCACCCACCTGTTCCCAATTAGCCTGTTCACCTGTGGGATGTTCCAAATAAGTGTTTGATGAGCATACCTCAACTTTCTCAGTCTTTTTGCCACTTGTACCAGCTTTTTTGAAACATGTTGCAGGCATCAAACTCCAAATGAGATAATATTTGAAAAAAATAACAACGTGTTCCCAGTTTGAACGTTAAGTATCTTGTCTTTGCAGTCTATTCAATTGAATATAGGTTGAAAAGAATTTGCAAATCATTGTATTTTGTTTGTATTTACGATTTACACAACGTGCCAACTTTACTGGTTTTGGGGTTTGTATATTTTAGGGTTGTCTCAAAACCAAATATATTTAGATACTTTTCTAAAGGGGCCACAAAAAATGGCATTATTGGCTTTATTTTAACAAAAAATCTTAGATTACATTAAACATATGTTTTTTTTATTGCAATTGAAGAACAATTATGTCTTTAAATAAATACTCCACAACTTGTCCTTTAGTAGTAAGTAAACAAACAAAGGTTCCTAATTTGGCAGCTGACATATGCAGTAACATATTTTGTCATTTATCATTCTATTATTTTGTGAAAATTATGAGGTACAAGCTGTAAAAATGTATTATTAATCTACTTGTTCATTTACTGTTAATATCTGTTTACTTTCTGCTTTAACATGTTCTATCTACACTTCCGTTCAAATGTAATAATCAATTATTATTCTGTTGTTTGATACTTTACATTAGTTTTGGATGATACCACAAAGTTAGGTACCGATCCGATACCAAGTAGTTACAGGATCATACATTGGTCATTTTGTTTTATTTTATTTTATTTTTTTCCAAGATGGCGCCGTTGTAGTGGCTGCTGTTGGCAGGAGCTCTGTGCTCTTGCGTCATCCTTTTGTGTTTCCCTCTTGTTTTCATGTGTTATTATTTATTTATATATATATATATATATATATATATATATATATATATATATATATATATATATATATATATATTTATTATTTTTTTAAATTATATACATATATATATGTATATATATATATATATATATATATATATATATATATATATATATATATATATATATATATATATATATATATAATTTTTTAAAATATTTTTTGGGCCTTTTTGTTCGGGACCCTTTGGGACTGTGTGACAAGGGGTGGCACTTTCGTGACTTCTGCGGTGCTTTTTTGTGGAATTCTGGATCCGCCTCCCAGGAGCCTTTTGGCCATGGAGACCAGCTGCTGGGTCTCTGCCACACCAGAGTCCGTTTGGAGAGACTGGAGGAGATGCAGATGACGGTGTCTTGGCTGAATGAGCAGGTATCAGACACCTCAGTCTCCTTAGACGCATCCTCGCTCATCCATGCGGACTGGACACTGGCCGAGTTAATGGGCGGCCGAGGGTGGAGTCGGCTCTCTTGGTTGCTTTATTGGGTCTGCCCTTGTCTCTGGCCATGCTCCCTCCACCCCAGCAGACGATGGCGGGAACACTGCAGAGGCCACCACAGTGTATATGTTTCTTTTACTTTTTTATTCATAGCTGTATGTGGAAGTGGCTGGTTGCATCAGCTCTGCTCTTTTAATGTCTTTAATGTCCTTTGTGTTCTTTGATGTTTGATGTTTCCCTCTTACTGTAAGAGGGATGTGTGCTATGGCTATGAGTTGTTTTTTTCCCTTGGCCTCAGTCTAGACCCCTTCTCCAGGAGCCCAGGCTTTGACCGATTTTTTTTTCTCAACCCCCCCCCAATTGTTTACCTGTATCTCACAATCTTTGAAAGGGGCGCTGGAAGTTGGCAGACCCGTCAGCGATCCTGTTCTGTCTCCCTGTAATGTTTGTCTGCTCCTGAATGGGATTGTGCTAACAATTTTAATTTCCCCTCGGGTATTAATGAAGTATTTCTGATTCTGATTCTGACTCTGATAATTTAAGTTCTCATGTGTCCATGGACATATTTCCTGAGTTTATGAATATAATATTTATTTTTTTTAAAAGGCAAAAAGATTTTGTGACGATAAAAAATATCGATGTAATCATAGTAGTATCGAATAGATACGCTCTTGTACTTGATATCATTACAGTGGATGTCAGGTGTGGATCCACCCATGGCATTTGTTTACATTGTGACGCCGGTGAGCTATCGTATCCTCCTACGGTGTTTAGTGAAGCATGTTTAGATATTCCTCGTCCTGCAGGAAGGATACTTGTAAGAAACTCACTTTATTTGTCGCCATGGAGGCGAGGATTAGTGGTTTAAAAGTAGCTAAAACACTGCCGATTGGGGATGGACATTAGCCGCTCACTAGCTAGCCATGTCTTAAAGCATCTCATCCTGAGGGCGTTTCAGTGTTATAGCTTCACCTTTATCGTTAGTTTTTAAGCCAAAATGCATCCGTTCTCCCTTTTCTGTTTACACACTGTGTCTGCTTATAAGTACGTCGTGTGTGTGTGTGCTGCCTAACATGCTCCTATGGCGAACCGGTATTTTTCAAACATAGTACTGTTTTTTGATTCATTTGTACCAGGATACTATACTAGTACCGGTATACAACCCTAGTATATATATATATATATATATATATATATATATATATATATATATATATATATATATATATATATATATATATATATATAGTATTTGTAGGACAGTATACAGAACTTTATACAAAAAATTATTTATTCTATTTTGGAATAAGGCTGCAACATAAAATGAGGAAAAAGTGAAGCGCTGTGAATACTTTTCGGATGCACTGTAAGTTGTCTCATTCATTTTTATTTGTACTGCATATATATATATATATATATATATATATATATATATATATATATATATATATATATATATATATATATATATATATATATATATATATATATAGTATTTGTAGGACAGTATACAGAACTTTATACAAAAAATTATTTATTCTATTTTGGAATAAGGCTGCAACATAAAATGAGGAAAAAGTGAAGCGTGAATACTTTTCGGATGCACTGTAAGTTGTCTCATTCATTTTTATTTGTACTGCATTATATTTTAACTATGACCGGGGGTTAAAATGTCAGCCCATCCTCTCAACTTACCTTTTTTAGGTTTTTTATTTTGATAAATACATGTGTTTGTTGCTTAACTGTAATTTGCTTTGTGTTAACATGCTATGTTGCCATAGTTTATGTATTTGCTAATTCTATGCTAAAAGTTTAAAAAAGACAGACATTTAGGGTCATTTTGAAAAACTTACTACGAAAAATGGCCTCAATTTGGTGGAATAACACTGCAGTACTAAAGCCTTTTTTTTTTTCATAATTCATAATAGATGTACTTCCTTACCTCCTGTGTAGACTGTCAGGAGGTAACACTTCAGTTGCTTGGGAGCTGCCATTGAGGATTACAACATATAGCTTTGCAGATGGGTTGATTTGAGCCATCTGGATCAATCAAATACAAAAAAATGTTGATCAAATGAGACAAACAATGTGATCATGATTCATATATGTATGTGGTCTCATGATGAGTGATGACAAGAGCAATGCAGCAATGCGCAGTATGTGCATGCACTGTAAAATACAGTATGTGTATAATATGTGCATTATATTAATATGTAGGCCCTGGAGCAAGCAAGAAAATCATACTTCAAGTTATTATTCCCGTCATTGTAAATCCTGAAATTCCTGCCTCCACCCTCTTATCATCCTGTTTTTCGCTGGAATTCATCAACTTAAAAAAAAAATTCCAACCACAAATCAATGCATTACCAAGTCACATGGTGTGAATGAAACATGCGACTGCAACATGGCTTAAAAATAATGACAAACCTCCTGTGAGCTTCATTTGTTAGACCTTCAAATAAAATAAAAGAATGCATGACAACAAACAGCATAAAGTCAAATGATTGTGTTTTTTTTTTTTTTCAAATATTACAAAGTGATATACACGATTTGTGTTGTCATTGGATACATCCTGATACAACTTTTTGACTTCCAATACAGATATTGGAGCCTTGAGTATTGGCTGATACTAATTTAATCTGATATGATAAAAGCACGATTCATCGTACATACTTTAATAATTATTTTGCAGTGTGGAATCTTTGAAAATATTTGATGAAGTAAAATTAGTCAAACAAAGAACAATGGTAGGTATAAAAATACTAACCTATGTATTATTAACTGTCTGGAATGGACCTATGCTGTTTTCAAATTGAAGTGAAATGGTAAATTGCTAGTGGTCACAATAATTCATGGAGATAATGTTATGATGCAGTAAGTTTAATAAAACGCCAAATAGTGCTCACAAAACAGTGATGAGTGTTGATAAATCACACTGTGTGTGCTAAATAATTATATTTGCATTTTCTTTTCCCATTCTTGTTGTGGTTTTGATGATCAGCATATATTTTGCATATTAATGAGGACAGAGACGCAAAATGGATTGCACTCCTTATTCTGCTCACTTAACAGACGCAATCCACTTTGCGCAGGTTTAGTAGATCAACTATCGGGTTTACTCATGTTTTAGTACAAGCAAACCTTTAGTAAATTAGGCCCCTAATTGCTTAGCTTGTGTGCTATTGTGTGCTTAGCTGTTGTGTAGCTGCTAGCTCCTAGTAGCCTATAGCTTACCATGTTTCACTTTTTGTCAAATTACTTGACTAAAATACAAGAAAATGTCTGTTACATTTTTTATTATTATAGTAAAGGTATTATCTTATTTTGAACGTCCATACAGTAATACTATAGTGTATCACATATTTCCATTTTCTCATCACAACATGTTTGAAAAGGAGTACGAAGAAGCAGATCTCATTTAATCCTACCCCTTTCATAGCAATTTCTAATACATGTGTTCACTTCCTCAATCTGTAACACAAACAAATAAACAAATACATGAATAAATGTATAAATAAACAAATATGGCATGCAACTTGACGGTTACATCAGATGAATTGAGTAAGTTTTGATTCGCTTAATTAGATGAATATAATTATCTCATTTATCAATAATGTTCAAGATGTTTATTAGGATTCTTCTTCCTTCAATTTTGTAAACACTGAGTTTGAACTGTTTCTTAACTGGATTATATTAGTATTTTGTTTGACTTATTTGCTTATTAATCCATTCAACAATTTAATTCCACATACTGATAAACTAAAGGTTTGTAAGTATTGTACATATACATACAAAAGTTTCACGTACAATTGTTATATAACTCATTTTAGTAGCTTGCAAATGCACCAAATTGTTGATTTTTCAATATTTTTGATTCTATAAATAAAGGGTTGAGTGTGTCAGGATTTGGTGAACGTTGCTTGCAGTGTGACCCCAAGGAAGCAGAGAATGGCAGGTGGAATGCAAGTAAAACTAATTTAATTGTCACAGGATGCAGAGAAAAAACAATACAGCACACCAAGCAACAGTCTGCAAAGTACATTGACCCAGCCCTGAAGGAGGGACCCAGGTGAAACTAAATATAACTAATTAATGAGAATCAGGTGTGTTGGCATGAAATGAAACAGAAAGTAAAGGTGCTTAAAACACAGACCAAACAGGAAACACTGACAAAACAAGATGACGAGGACAGGAAGTGATTATAAACACAAGTAGTAACTAGAAAAAGGAGCGCTGGACAGGAATTGAAACACCAAACACAGGAAAACACAAACCTGAGCAACCGTCAGTAGCAAGCCTGACAGTAGCCTCCCTTCCTACAAATGATACCAAACGTTTTAAGTTCAATAGAAAGTCCAAAACCAAGTGAGGGTGGAGGGAGACATGGCAGAGGGTCGCCAAACTGTGCCCCGGCCTCAAACAGTCAAGGCCATGTGTCCCTGCAGCCAGCGGGAAAGAGCCAGCGGGGAAGAGCCAGGTGTCGACGATGGGTGGAACACCACTGCAACTGACGAAGGTGAGCACAAGAAGCGCAGAGTGAATGCCCCAGCAGAGGTCCACAGCCAGGTCCCAGGTGCTGCTGCTGTCGGCGTACAGGATTTCCATGGACTGGGCCACCAACGCGGCCGACAAGGAGGAGGAAGATGAACACCAGACGGGCGCTTTTGTAGCAAGCGCTGAAGACGCCGGAAAAGAGACAGGCGAGGATCTCACCGGGAGAGAGACAGACAATTAGCCCACCGGGAGAGAGACAGGTGACAACCCCACCGGATCCACCGGAAGAGAGTCAGGCAATGACCCCACCGGGAGAGAGACAGGCGATGACCCCATCAGGAGAAAGACAGGCAACGACCCCACTGCGAGAGAGACAGGCGACAACCCCACCGGGAAAGAGACAGGCCAGGACCCTACTGGGACAAAGACAGGCGCAGGGATGGGTGTGGGAGGGAGCTTGATGAGAAGCTGAAGAACGCTTCAATGTGGCCATCAGTGCCAAAATCGTGTCAAGCCGCTGGGCCATAAAAATCCCTGCAGGGTCACTTACTAGCCGGATCATTTCTGTCAGGATTTGGTGAATGTTGCTTGCAGCATGACCCCAAGAAGCAGAGAATAGCAGGTGGAATGCAAGTAAATCTAATTTAATTGTCACAGGAAGCAGAGAAGAAACGATACACTACACCAAGCACTACACCAAAGTAAATTCACCCAGCCCCGAAGGAGGTACCCAGTTGAAACTAAATGGAACTAATTGGTGAGAATCAAGTGTGCTGGCAGGAAATTAAACATAAAGTAAAGGTACTTCAAAACACAGATCAAACAGGAAATACTGACAAAACAAGAGCACCAGGACAGGAAGTGATTCTAAACACAAGTAGAAACAGAAATAAGAGCACTGAACCGGAATTGAAACACTAAACACAGGAAAACACAAACCTGAGGAGTACCAAACTTGACAGTGGGAGCTCTATATCCATCATTCGGTGGCGGAACACGTCAGAGCCAGGGGCGGGACCCATGGCGCAGCCCCCTAAGGCCAAATAATAAAGCTCATCCTCACATAATTTCACAAAATACACATGCCTGCAACATCAGGGCTTACAAGCTTCAGCACCATGGAGAGTAACTATGTCATTTTGAAGTCTATCAAACGGACATGATGTAAAAGTTATAACAAAGGAAACAACAAAAACATTAGCCTAAACGGCCCCAAACAACAAAAACAACAGAAGTCAAAGCAGTTCAGCACCACGGATAGCGACCACATTGTTGCGTTATAATGTATTTCAGCTAGTGAGAGCGCAGTATGCAAGAAGCTTAGAGTTCAGTAAAACTGGCACAGCGGCCCATGTGTTCACCTATACAAACACAATTTCAATATGAAGTACTGTAGGCCTACTCACCACTATTTGAAGGCCATACGACAAGCCGTGCGCTCCGCGAACTCTGTCACAATTATCTGTATATCCATTTTCTTTGCTCTCGCATTCTCTATGGACAATATGGCAAGTCAACTCAGTCTCTTCTGTCCCATTGTGCTCCTCAAGTGTTTTCTAATTAGTTTTCACTTAGAGAATGAGCACTCAGAGGTTGCTGTGACAGGAAAAGTCACAAATAAAATGAGGGAGGTGCAAACCTCACTGAATGTTGATGATACTGCTGGGTGATTGACAAGGAGAATTTTAGCCAGATCTGCAACATATTTTTCATTTGGTATCTGGTCGCTGAAAGAGGTTCTAAAACAAAGCAGCGGGCCAGGGAAGCTTGGGCGATGTCCCGACTGTAGTGCCCACTTAGCCGCCGTGCAGGTGGGTGTAAATTCTCATCTCCTGCTTGCAGCAGTGTGTTGGGGTGAATTGCCTCGAACATAATCGCAGTTCCATTTAGATTGATAAATCTTTGGAACAATTGCTGGATAATCATGTCAAGACAAGCACTGTGAACGTTCAACCGGAAGTTGCGTTCTGCGTAAGTGTGGCGGCTGTCTTTAGAAAGTTCATCAGAGTGGCGCTGAACTAAATGTGTTTGACTTGCCCATTTTGTGGCTTGAGCAAGATTGTTCCACTACCTCATTAAATTGCTCTCTAAACTCCTTCGAAACACGTTTGCAAAAGAGTAAATGCTTTTAGAATAGCCGCGTCCTTAGCATACAGCAACTGTGAGGCAGCGTTTATACATCCAATAATTTTAGTTTGCATGTTGAACAAAAATATTACAAAAAATATTGTTTATGGGCATTCTAGAGACTTTTTTCACTAGTCAAGGATATTTTCACGAGTGCTTTTATAATGTCTCCATATCTGTCCTTTAACGCAAAATGTGCATCATGTCAAGATGACCAGCATGTGGGAGCCGTGCCAGCAACTTGAGGGTTTCCGCCATCCTTGTCACTGCCGTTTTGTCCTTGGGCTTTACCCACTTTACCCACCTGCTCTCAGTGCCACCCACACCAGTTTAAATTAGACTTAGACATTAGACATTGACTTAGACTAACTTTATTGATCCACAAGGTAAATTGTTCCACACAGTAGCTCAGTTACAAAGGATTGAAAAGATAAGGATGGAAAGGATAATGCACACAAGGGCACAAAAAGAGGGCAAAAACGAAAGGTATAAAGTAGACTAAAAATTGACCATAGTAGCAATATAAAATATGACATATAGGTACTATTTACATATTATATATACAGTATATAACATATACTGATATATTGTATTATTATATTATATTATATCTTTAGTAATGCGGACGCTGTATCGATCCGTTGTGGTGAAGAAGGAGCTGAGCCGGAAGGCAAAGCTCTCAATTTACCGGTCGATCTACGTTCCCATCCTCACCTATGGTCATGAGCTTTGGGTTATGACCGAAAGGACAAGATCACGGGTACAAGCGGCCGAAATGAGTTTCCTCCGCCGGGTGGCGGGGCGCTCCCTTAGAGATAGGGTGAGAAGCTCTGCCATCCGGGGGGAGCTCAAAGTAAAGCCGCTGCTCCTCCACATCGAGAGGAGCCAGATGAGGTGGTTCGGGCATCTGGTCAGGATGCCACCCAAGCGCCTCCCTAGGGAGGTGTTTAGGGCACGTCCGACCGGTAGGAGGCCGCGGGGAAGACCCAGGACACGTTGGGAAGACTATGTCTCCCGGCTGGCCTGGGAACGCCTCGGGGTCCCAAAGGAAGAGCTGGACGAAGTGGCTGGGGAGAGGGAAGTCTGGGCTTCCCTGCTTAGGCTGCTGCCCCCGCGACCCGACCTCGGATAAGCGGAAGAAGATGGATGGATGGATGGATGGATTATATTTTTATATAATATATACAATATATAACAAATCCCAATTATCATGTATAATATTACAGTATATGAAACAGCTGCAGCTAAAAAAAAAAGGCAGCATAAGATAAAGAGTAGATCCGGCAGAAAATATACATTATAAAAAAAGAGAGGTAGCTAACATAGAAGTGGTCAGGTAATAGACAAATATCATCTATTGCTTTCTGTCAAGTGATTATACAGATGGATGGAGTGCGGAATGTAGGAGTTCTTGAATCGCACAAATTGTGAATGATTAAATAAATGAATAAATGTAGCTTAAAAGGATGTAGATAATGGGTTTCACTATGTGAAGTGCTTTGAGCTTTTGGAGAAAAAACGCTATATAAATACAATTCAATTCAACTGTTTGATACTGTGACCAAAAATGTTGTACAGGTCCTCTATAGTGTCATAGAATTGATTCGCCCCAGGAAAATATTTAACAGTTGTTGACAGCTAGGTTAAGATTATGAGTAGCACAATCAACATAACAGGAAAGGGGCTTCTTTTCTGTTATACTTGCCTCTAGGCCTGAATATACGGCACTCACATTCCCAGCCGCATCATAGCCCTGTACGCAGCATTTTGACAAATGTATTCCGTTTTTCTCTATAGAGCCCAGGATTTAGTTTTCAAGCTCTGACACTAATGAGCCCGCAGTCGCTTCAAAACCCCAAAAGACTTAATTGATCTATATATCTGATGCAATACGCATGTCATTCTTAACAACAGTTATGTAACGGTACACCTGACTCAGCTGGTCTATCTTTGACACATTTGTGTTGCGTCCATGGTAATAGAATAAAATAGGCCTTGGTGTATTTGCCATGTCAGCTTTTACATGTTGAGATAAAATGTTAATAATCTCATCTTGAATCAGGTGACTTAGGTATTTCACTGACCCTTCTGGTCTGTTGATTAGCTCGTTAAAAACAGGTTCGTAGCGAGCTAATAACTTGATTATTGACAAAAAGTTGCCAGCATTCGTTACATTTACAATGCGCTCCATGACCTGTCTCCAAAGCAAGGCTGCATTATGCACATTCCACTCCATTTTAGTGTCTCTTGTGCTTTTGAGTTTCCACTGCTGGTGGATTATGCATGCAGCAAGATGTATTTGCGTGGATTTATGCTTCTCAAGTTTGACAGTAAGATGGTTCCAGTCTCTTATTCCGTTTGTCTATGCCTTTCGTTTGGCAAAAATCCAGAAAGTCTCACAGCAGTTTAATTGGAGGGAAGTTTAATCTCAACTTTAGTGATAGAGTTGTAATAACTTTTCGAAAAACCCTGTTTGTCATTATCATTGGGAAATGGATCTTTGGGTCTGCATGGGCCCATCTCAATGATATATCTTTTAATATTGGTGTCCTGGATGTTTTAAGTAAAATTGGCCACTCCAGAGAAGGGTTTTCATCATTCACGGTCTGCGTTTCACCTGCAGCGTGAGGAGACTTGCTGTTTTAATTTCCAGTGTCCAGCGCGATTGAGTCGGGTGACTGCTCGTCAAGCACCAGGTCTTGCTCTAGCCTGGAGCAAGTCGCAAATGCTGAGTCCCTAACATCACCGGCGCTAGCTGAGAGAGAAAGAACGGGCATTGTTTTAAGCTATAGGCGGATGGGGCACTGGGCTTCTACAATAAGAACCATTTTACAACTAACTCGCAGTCATACATTATAGTGTAGTACAGTACCGTATTTTCCGCACTATAAGGCGCACCTAAAAACCACAAATTTTCTCAAAAGCTAACAGTGCGCCTTATAACCCGGTGCGCTTTATTACGATTCATTTTCATAAAGTTTCGATCTCGCAACTTCGGTAAACAGCCGCCATCTTTTTTCCCGGTAGAACAGGAAGCGCTTCTTCTTCTACGCAAGCAACCGCCAAGGTAAGCACCCGCCCCCATAGAACAGGAAGCGCTTCTTCTTCTACTGTAAGCTACCGCCCGCCCCCGGAAGAAGAAGAAAAAACGCGCGGATATCACCGTACGTTTCATTTCCTGTTTACATCTGTAAAGACCACAAAATGGCTCCTACTAAGCGAAAAGGATCCGGTTCATAAAAAGACGCAATCTCTCCATCCGCACACGGATTACTACCGTATTTCACAGCTGATATTCCTGTGAACCGCACTGTGGAACGGGAGCACGTACGGTGAATATTCGCACCACAGGGAATGAGAAGTCATCCTTCACTGTGGTTCTAGCTTGCCATGCTAACTTCCACCCATGGTGATATTCAAAAGGAAGACCTTGCCAAAAGAGACCTTTCCAGCCGGCGTCATCATAAAAGCTAACTCGAAGGGATGGATGGATGAAGAAAAGATGAGCGAGTGGTTAAGGGAAGTTTACGCGAAGAGGCCGGGTGGCTTTTTTCACACAGCTCCGAAGGCGAACACACCTTCACTAAGACGGGCAGACAGCGCCGGACGACATACGCCAACATTTGCCAGTGGATCGTAAATGCCTGGGCAGATATTTCGGTCACAACTGTGGTCCGAGCTTTCCGGAAGGCAGGATTCACAGAACAACAGCGACACTGACTCCGATGACTTCGACGAGACGGAACCGGCCATTTTGGATACCACGCTTGCGCAACTTTTCAATTCGGACACCGAAGACGAAGAATTCGAAGGATTTACGAATGAAGAATAACTTCAGAAGGTGAGCGCTATGTTTATTTTGTGTGTTGTGACATTAACGTTCGAGCAACATTATGTTGCTATTGCTCTACACCATTTTGAATTTTACTATGTTTGTGATTGCACATTTGCGTACATTTTGGGACAGAGTTGTTAGAACGCTGGTTTTCAATATATTATTAAAGTTTGACTGAACTATCTGACTGTTTTTTTGACATTCCCTTTAGCGCAGCGTAGGCGCGGCTTATAATCCGGGGCGGCTTATTGGTGGACAAAGTTATGAAATATGTAATTCATTGAAGGTGCGGCTAATAATCCGGTGCGCCTTATAGTGCGGAAAATACGGTAATTGTTAGAATTTAATTGCTACCTGGAAATGTGGCTCCCTGATGCTGGCAGTGTTGCCGCATTTGGTTGGCCAGAATCGCTGTCAACAACCATGGCAGGTTCATCTCCATGAGGAGAACAAAATATATGTCAAGTTTTTGTAAGTTGGCTTTCTTTGTTCTCTTTTCTCTTTTTCCTTGCTACTCCACTCTTATGTCTACTATAAGTAATTCCACTCATGTTAACTTCAAGAAAATGCTCACTGTTCGTCTCACCGTACTCTCTGTTTCCAAGGGACTGATGAAGTTAGGTGGTGGACGGTTGATGACGATTTTACCCAGAATACACTTGGACTCCAAGTGTATTCTGGGTAAATATTGGCAATATCGTGGTCGGCGATCCACTTGTAAATTATTTCCATGCCGTAAAGTGAAATGTGAGAGTCAAAATAAAGCCAGTTATAACAGCACAACATTTTATTCAATATTTTACACTACACCATTCTCCACCCCTGCCTACATTATGTAATATTCTAACTGATCATTTTTGGAACAACATTAGTGAATGAAGCATACTTTTGTAGTTATTTTCCCATATGTCTACACTAGAGCTGAAACGATTAATCGTACGTTTTTTTTTTACGGCATTTTGCCTCATAAAGGCCATTTTCACACGAACACAGATACTTAATAAACGCATAATCATCTCTGCGTTTAGGCCTCTTGTCCAAACGCAGACGCATACTTTTGTCCTTAACCCTTGTGTGGTGTTCGGGTCTGTGGGACCCGTTTTCATTTTTTATTAAAAGAAAAATGATACAAATAATTAATTGTTCAAACTGAGACTCACTGACTTTGGCTCATTTTCTGTGAAGAACATATATCAGAATACATATTTAATGACCACACACCATACACCCCCCCTACACATTTCTATTACATATAACTGGACCCAGGGCTAATAGAAGTGTGGAAATTGATGTTCCGTGTAACACACACACACACACACACACACACACACACACACACACACACACACACACACACGCACGCACCCGCACACACACACACACACACACACACACACACACACACACACACACACACACACACACACACACACACACACACACACACACACACACACCAGGCCTAGACAGGAGGAGGACAGAGTGTAGGTACACAGAACATCAGAGAGTCAAATGTGCGAGAAAATGAGAGCAGACAGTGTTGACAAACATTGTTGCAACCTTGTGTGGGAACCGCAGGTGCAGAAACACAAAAGAAGAATCCCTGTGGGATGCAGAAACTGGCAGAGAAATTTTCCGTGCAACGTTCATATTGTTGTTACTCAGCCAGCGTTTGTGTGTCTGATGGACCCGTTGCATTTTGTGGCTTTTAATGCCTCACAATCAAACACTTTTATGTTAAAATACTGAACAGATGTTTATTGGGATAAGGTAAACATACTGAACATATGTTTATTGGGATAAGGTAAACATCTGTTCAGTATTTTAACATAAAAGTGTTTGATTGTGAGGCATTAAAAGCCACACAATGCAACGGGTCCATCAGACCCACAAACACTGGCTGAGTAACAACAATATGAACAATACACAAGGGTTAAAAAGGCAGACTTTTACAAACGCTGGCCAAAGTGTAAAGATCCAAAACTCTCCGCTCAGCGGAGACTTGTGATGACGTCACGGTTGTGCGCTGTTGCTTCCAAACTCAACAACATTGCCTTGCTGCCTTAAAACACATTATAAGATGACTTAATGTATGTTTGAACGTAAACATGCTGCTATTTTCATTCAACATTAATAAAAAAGACACATCAAAATGGGCTTTGACAGTCAGCTGTTTTGGATATGATCGCTGTGGAACCTCCACCTGATGGGACAGCTTTGACAAGCAATACTTTTTGCTGTGTGTCATAAGAGAGGTACAACACTATTTTAAAGTTAAAGTTAAAGTACCAATGATTGTCACACACACACTAGGTGTGGTGAAATTTGTCCTCTGCATTTCACCCATCCCCTTGTTCGCCCCCTGGGAGGTGAGGGGAGCAGTGGGCAGCAGCGGTCCTTGTTTAACGACAAATCATGAAGTTAACTTACATGTCTTGCATCCATTTTTGTAGATGGAACCGGGCACTACCATGCTCGCGCGTAAAAAGCGACCAAGCAACTAAAAAATAGCGTCCTCCTTGTAGCGTGCACTGATGTTAAAGACAATATACAATATACAATATACACGCACGTCCGTGTGCTTTATATAGGCACTTAAACATGCAAAAGGGTTTCGTTGGTGCGCGCTGATTTTATAAATAATGTAAGCCTGGTGGTTTTCGTCCTGGTCGTGGAACTGTGGACCAGCTCTATACTCTCGGCAGGGTCCTTGAGGGTGCATGGGAGTTTGCCCAACCAGTCTACATGTGCTTTGTGGACTTGGAGAAGGCATTCGACCGTGTCCCTCGGGAAGTCCTGTGGGGAGTGCTCAGAGAGTATGGGGTTTCGGACTGTCTGATTGTGGCGGTCCGCTCCCTGTATGATCAGTGTCAGAGCTTGGTTCGCATTGCCGGCAGTAAGTCGGACACGTTTCCGGTGAGGGTTGGACTCCGCCAAGGCTGCCCTTTGTCACCGATTCTGTTCATAACTTTTATGGACAGAATTTCTAGGCGCAGTCAAGGCGTTGAGGGGATCCGGTTTGGTGGCTGCAGGATTAGGTCTCTGCTTTTTGCAGATGATTTGGTCCTGATGGCTTCATCTGGCCAGGATCTTCAGCTCTCACTGGATCGGTTCGCAGCTGAGTGTGAAGCGACTGGGATGAGAATCAGCACCTCCAAGTCCGAGTCCATGGTTCTCGCCCGGAAAAGGGTGGAGTGCCATCTCCGGGTTGGGGAGGAGATCTTGCCCCAAGTGGAGGAGTTCAAGTACCTCGGAGTCTTGTTCACGAGTGAGGGAAGAGTGGATCGTGAGATTGACAGACGGATCGGTGCGGCGTCTTCAGTAATGCGGACGCTGTATCGATCCGTTGTGGTGAAGAAGGAGCTGAGCCGGAAGGCAAAGCTCTCAATTTACCGGTCGATCTACGTTCCCATCCTCACCTATGGTCATGAGCTTTGGGTTATGACCGAAAGGACAAGATCACGGGTACAAGCGGCCGAAATGAGTTTCCTCCGCCGGGTGGCGGGGCTCTCCCTTAGAGATAGGGTGAGAAGCTCTGTCATCCGGGGGGAGCTCAAAGTAAAGCCGCTGCTCCTCCGCATCGAGAGGAGCCAGATGAGGTGGTTCGGGCATCTGGTCAGGATGCCACCCGAGCGCCTCCCTAAGGAGGTGTTTAGGGCATGTCCGACCGGTAGGAGGCCACGAGGAAGACCCAGGACACGTTGGGAAGACTATGTCTCCCGGCTGGCCTGGGAACGCCTCGGGATCCCCCGGGAGGAGCTGGACGAAGTGGCTGGGGAGAGGGAAGTCTGGGCTTCCCTGCTTAGGCTGCTGCCCCCGCGACCCGACCTCGGATAAGCGGAAGAAGATGGATGGATGGATGGATGTAAGCCTTCACTGCACATGTAATACATCACCATGTTGCTGAACATGTTATAATTCTGAGTGTTGGGTTTCAGCAGCACCGGCGTGCATTCGCTCTTTAATAATGTTCCCAGGGCTCTGTGTGTACGTGCAGGCAGGTTTTAAAGATAATGTACGTGTCATTGTACGTCTAAAGTCGATCAAAATAAACATAATAGGAGGTGTAATGCCACCAAGTCAGATATTGTCATGAAAAATGCCATGAAGATCACTGGCTGCTCTCTCCCCTCCCTGGATGAACTGTACAGTGCCAGGTGCTTCAAAAAGGCCCAAAACATCATAAGGGACCCATCTCACCCTGGACATAATCTTTTTGAACTGCTGCCCTCGGGCAGGAGATACAGGACAATAAAATGCCGGACAAACCGATTTAAGAACACTTTTTTACCCGAGAGCAATAGCGTCGCTGAACACAAGACAATAATGACTGTGAATGAAAGCTGTGTGCTTGGTATTTTTATGTATTTTATGTATTTTTATCTATTTATCTATGTTATTATGTTTTTATGTGTTATTATGAATTTGCACTAAATTACGTTTTGCTTACAATTTCGTTGTACAATGTACAATGACAATAAAGATATATTCTATTCTATTCTATTCTATTGCTGCTTTTTTCAGGCTTCTGATTGGACAACATGTGCAAGACAGCAGGTGTATGTGTTTGTGTGTATACATAGACAGTTTTGACACTACACTTGTGTGGGTGGAGATTGTTTTAACCCCAAATATGTGTTTTTGAAACTCTCTGTGTTTGTGTGGACATGGCCTTAGGCTGCACCAAATAGTAATATAAATCCATTTAATAAAGTCAAAATACAAATAAGGCAACAAGAGAAGTATCCCACACTTCTCTTTTGTAAAGTAAACTTGTACAGCCAATATGGACATCTACATCAACAATTTGATTTGCCTGAGAAGCTGGACAGGACAAAATGTTTTTTTTATTTTATTTAAAAAAAATTTAAAGCAAAAATATGATAGTCGATCGGGATATTCAATAGTATACTCGATTACTATAATATTCAAGAGCTGCAGCTCTAGTCTACACACTAACTCAGACAGGTAACACTAGTGAGCAGAAGACAATATGGATTGATTTTTGGTCCAGAACATATTTAGCTTGATTCATTATTGAAGTATTTCTTGCCACCACAATCTGATCTCCGTATAGCTTCAGATTGCCAGGCAACCGCTTTGAACTAGTGTTTTAGATACTTAGCCCCCAGCAAGCTGTCATTAGGAATTCTCAGAAATTACTCAAAACCCCTACATGTACATGTAAAACATCACATTTCAACATATTTGTCATGTAAATGCTGCCTCTTTGCCAGGCCAGCATTATAGTTTACTTGTAAAAACACATGTATACATACATGTAAACTAGGACAAATACATTTTAATTACCCAGAAGTCTTAGCACTACACAGGTAATAGAAGTAAGTCTGAGCTATGCGGTTGGACGGCAATTGTGTGATTTGAGCAATACAGATTTTATATATTGTTACATGTTGTTCCTGCTTTGTATATACAAGAAACAAACAGACATTTGACGTGCGCGTTTGAGACACATGCACATTGAGATGAGAAGTGTGAACTGTCTCATAAAATGCATTAAAACTCTTTCCATACGCGTGAAACATTTCCACAATATCTATCCCTCTTCTAAAGGGAGCAAGGAGGTGCTTCCATGAATTAAACAAGAACAAAATTGACATTCACAAGTAGTGTGCAGTGGTAGTCATAGCAACTGTGTAGTATCAAGATGCAGCAGGGATGAGAGGTGTAAGCCTTCTTAATGGACTAAAGTATAGTATATTCAGTAGTAAATCAAATGTATTTAAATGTGTAAATTTCCTCCCTGATAAACAAGCCGCCATGTTTAAGGTAATTTTATTTGTTAACAGAGACTGAATATATAAATGAAAATAGCTTAGCATGGTTATGTTTAAAAAAAACTCATATTAATAATAATAATTAGCAGGCACAAGTTAGTATAGCTTTGAAGTGAATCAATGAAGCTGAATACCACCTTATAGAGATGCGCGGATAGGCAAATATTTCATCCGCAACCGCATCAGAAAGTCGTCAACCATCCGCAATCCACCCGATCTAACATTTGATCAGAACTGCATCCGCCCGCCATCCGCCCGGTATATCTAATATAGACGATGCAAGGCATTAGTGAGGCACCTGCCAACTACTCCGGTTTTCCCGTAATTCGTACGGTTTTCATCAACCTATTCCGGGTTACGGGTGCAGTGATAAAAAATACGTTTTTTCTTTAATTTAAAAAAAAAAGGGTGAAAACTACGCGAATTGCACCTTGTGCAGACAAGATTTTTCGATCGGACACGGAGGAATTAGCGATGTAAAAGACCACTTTGGGACAAAAAAACACAAGTCTAATGCCGTTGCTAGCGATACAAGTGGAAAACTTTCAACGTTTTTCGTCGCCCAAACAGATTCTTTGGATGTGATAAATGCCGAAGTTTTATTTACGGAGGCAATAATTGAGCATGGACTTCCAATCGCACTGGCTGATCACATGGGACAGTTAATAATGTAATGCAACCTTTAAAAATCATTACGCGGTGATCGCGATCCCAAAAATAAACTTTTCTTGCATGATAATGTCCAGAAAAATTCGCTTTATATTACTATAGAGTCCTTTTAACGAATGAGTTTGATGGTTTATCACAAACCTTAAATGAAAGAAGTCCTTTGTTCTCCTGCACCTGCATGCACTTTAGCCTTGCTTCCTGTGTGGTGCGCAATCCTGTCGGCTGTATTTCACAGCACGACATACTGTTAAAAGTGTTTATACTATTTATGCTTTCAAGTCCAAGTTGAAGAAATCTTGTTAAATGTTGACAGCATAACTACCAAAATACAGAAGTATGTCCTTAATATTTTTGCAGTGCTATTTCTGTTGAAAAGTTCAAATGATTACATTAGAGATGTGATGTGCCACTTTTCAAAGTGTCTGATGGCTTAAATTAATTTTCATTAATTTTTCATATTTTGAATTCTTTTGAAAGGCTTACAAAAAAACTACATTTGAATTGTAATTACATGCTATTGACAGGACTATTAATTTTAATGAAGTTAGCTTACCATGTTTACAGTATGATAATTGTGATAGAAATGTGAATTTCGGGGGGTGGCGGGCAGGTAAGCTGCTTACCTGCTGCGCGTGACGCCGGCCGCGGCGAAGGCGGACGAGGCGGGGTGTCGGTGCGGTGGGCGCGGTAGTGACCCTGGACATGCGTCGGGCCCTTCTCGCGGATCGCCTCAGCTACGGCTCCCGGTGGGGCCCTCTCGGGGGAAGGGGCCTCGGTCCCGGACACCGGCGAGGCGTCCCTTCTCCGCTCCGTAAAAGTGTCCATCTCTTTTCTTTTTTTTCTTCTGTTGTGGCATATGCAGCAGGTGCCTGCTCGTTTTTCGTATGTGGGTAACAACATTTAACTATGTGTATATATTTCCGAATTGGTTTAACTGCCACCCGCAAAAAAAAAAAAAAAAAAAAAAAAAATCTAATTGATCCGCCCGACCCGACCCGCACGCGGATAAAATCTTATTTTTTTAAATTTCATCCGCCCGATCCGCGGATAATCCGCGGACTCCGCGGTTGTGCCCGCAAACCGCGCATCTCTACCACCTTACTATGGTTTATACTGGATTGTGTGTACAGTGAATTCTCACCTTAGGGTACGCATACTCTTGACCCCGGGGGTACAGTGAGCCCAAATAAGAGGGCAGTAGCATCTTTGGCACCAGCGAGTCATTAATTGTCAGGTAGGCCAGTCTTGAGCCGTCAGGTGACCACCAGTGAGCTGCCTGAGAGTGCAAAACCTCCTCTGGAAAACAAAGACAATCCAAAGTAAAAGTGAAACAGGAGTCAGAGGATAAATAGTGAATTGCATTACTGTAAGTAAATGTGTGAATACTAAAATGAACATGTAGTATTGTAATCATGGCCGTTCCTAGGAATTCTAGGCCCCCTAAAAGGTGTGGGCCTCTCTACCCCATTCATTGCCACCTTCAATGTTGTTGTTTTTAAGTGTTCTTGACGATTTGTTACGTTTGGGTCGAATAGTTGCGGTAGTCGTTTCCTCAAGATGCAGAAGGACATCAAGAAGCAGTGTGCCTGTATGATGCTTTTCAGCTTTCACACGCAATTTCCAACAACATTTAATTTTTCTAGTTTCTAAATGGTAGCCGTTTAGTTGAAATGTGCTAGTGATAAATTTGACTTTCATGTTTGTCCTATTGGATATATATCAGGAAACAAATCAAATTCAATATTATTTAGGGATGTCCGATAATATCAGACTGCCGATATTATCGGCCGATAAATGCTTTTAAAATGTACTATCGGAAATTATCGGTATCGGTTTCAAAATGATCGGTATTGGTTTCAAAAAGTAAAATGTATGACTTTTTAAAACGCCGCTGTGTACACGGATGTAGGAAGAAGTACAAAGCACCAAAAACCCTTGAAGGCACTGCCTTTGCATGCCGGCCCAATCACATAATATCTACGGCTTTTCACACACACAAGTGAATGCAAGCCATACTTGGTCAATAGCCATACAGGTCACACTGAGGGTGGCCGTATAAACAACTTTAACACTGTTACAAATATGCGCCACACTGTGAATCCACACCAAACAAGAATGACAAACATATTTCGGGAGAACATTCGCACCGTAACACAACATAAACACAACATAACAAATACCCAGAACCCCTTGCAGCTCTAACTTTTCCGGGATGCTACAATATACACCCCCCGCTACCCCGCTAGCCCCCCGCCCCCCACCTCAACCCCGCCCCCCTCAACCTCCTCATGCTCTCTCAGGGAGAGCATGTCCCAAATTCCAAGCTGCTGTTTTGAGGCATGTTAAAAAAAATAATGCACTTTGTGACTTCGATAATAAATATGACAGTGCCATGTTGGCATTGATTTATTTTGGAAAACCTTGTTACATTGTTTAATGCATCTCACGGGGCATCACAACAAAATTAGGCATAGTGTGTTAATTCCACAACTGTATACATCGGTATCGGTTGATATCGGTATCTGTAATTAAGAGTTGGACAATATCGGAATATCGGACATCGGCAAAAAAGCCATTATCGGACATCTCTAATATTATTATAATAACACCATTATCATTATTAGTAATTTATGTGTGAAATTGTTGCAGAATTATGCTCACTAAATGAAAATGTTTTACAGCCAAATCTTGTGGATGATTAATATTGTATTTCCCTATTTCTGCCTCCCTTTCCTGTTTATGCCTTGTTTTGCGGTTGGGGGCGGAGCAACGAGGCAGATGGACACAATTTGTCTGCTTCATGAACTCCACACATCCACACCAAGGAGCAGGGGCGCCGAAAAGGGGGGGTAAAGGAGACGGATTCTAGGGGCCCATGATGGAGGGGGGTCGAGAGAGGCCCTTAATGATGATGAAATTATAATACAGAAAAAATAATGACACTGTGTTGGGGGCCCTGTAAAGATTCTTTTCATGGGGCCCTAAATCCCTAGCGGCGCCCCTGCCAAGGAGTGGCAGATTATTCACGCACACGCAGACGCACGCACGCACGCACACGCACACACACGCACACACACACACACACACACACACACAAAAGACACATTTTCAGTGTATTTTTACAAATTGAAAATTTCAAAGCTTGTGCTAACCATTATTATTGCTTTTGTGCTCCTATGTTGTCCATCTGTTTTGTGTTTGGGGCTTAATGCTATCCCTTGGCCCCTTTGGTGTAATCTTTAATCATGAGTGTTCGTAAATTCCATGTTGTCAGTAGGGCGACCTGCATGTTCGATGCATCATTTTTCTGTTTCCTGACCCGATTGTTTTCATCGTTCCTGTGTGCTACCACCTTGAGTCTTTGTTTTTCTTTTCTTCTCAGTTACTGTACTTCATGTTTTGAATGTTGATTCTCTCCTTGTGATTGAGATTAAAGTCTCGTTTACAGCGCCTCGCTTCAGACTTTGCATCCTGTAATCCTACTACAACTACATCCTTGTTTGCTTGGTATCGTACACACTACAGTAAGTCTTGTGCCTGTATCCGCTTTTTCTAACAGGTATATTACAATGTGTTTGTTTTAGACATGTTTAAAAAGTTACAATAAAGAGGTTATATCAAGGCCGGTTCTCGGCAGGCATATACAGTATGAGGGGGCAGCCAGAAATGTGAAGGGGGCATCATGTGTGCATGCTGCTCCATCATGCTCCAGCACTTTTTTTCAGTGCTAATACAGTAGTAACATTGCTTTCTTCATAGAATTTGGTTGTTAGCTACAGTATGGGCCTGATTTACTAAGATCTAATAAACATGTGGTAAACAATGAGCAATCTATAAAATAACGTGTACTAGTAGGCGTGTTGCGTGTGATTTACTAAGACTGCATGTGCGATTGAAAATGCTGTGCAGACCCCCTTATTTAAATGAGGATTTTGCATGTACCGTATTTTCCGCACTATAAGGCGCACCTAAAAACCACAAATTTTCTCAAAAGCTAACAGTGCGCCTTATAACCCGGTGCGCTTTATTACGATTAATTTTCATAAAGTTTCGATCTCGCAACTTCGGTAAACAGCCGCCATCTTTTTTCCCGGTAGAACAGGAAGCGCTTCTTCTTCTACGCAAGCAACCGCCAAGGAAAGCACCCGCCCCCATAGAACAGGAAGCGCTTTAAGCAACCACCCGCCCCCGGAAGAAGAAGAAAAAACGCGCGGATATCACCGTACGTTTCATTTCCTGTTTACATCTGTAAAGACCACAAAATGGCTCCTACAAAGGACAAGGATCCGGTTCATAAAAAGACGCAATCTCTCCATCCGCACACGGATTACTACCGTATTTCACAGCAACTGATATTCCTGTGAACCGCACTGTGGAACGGGAGCACGTACGGTGAATATTCGCACCACAGGGAATGAGAAGTCATCCTTCACTGTGGTTCTAGCTTGCCATGCTAACTTCCACCCATGGTGATATTCAAAAGGAAGACCTTGCCAAAAGAGACCTTTTCAGCCGGCGTCATCATAAAAGCTAACTCGAAGGGATGGATGGATGAAGAAAAGATGAGCGAGTGGTTAAGGGAAGTTTACGCGAAGAGGCCGGGTGGCTTTTTTCACACAGCTCCGAAGGCGAACACACCTTCACTAAGACGGGCAGACAGCTCCGGACGACATACGCCAACATTTGCCAGTGGATCGTAAATGCCTGGGCAGATATTTCGGTCACAACTGTGGTCCGAGCTTTCCGGAAGGCAGGATTCACAGAACAACAGCGACACTGACTCCCGATGACTTCGACGAGACGGAACCGGCCATTTTGGATACCACGCTTGCGCAACTTTTCAATTCGGACACCGAAGACGAAGAATTCGAAGGATTTACGAATGAAGAATAACTTCAGAAGGTGAGCGCTATGTTTATTTTGTGTGTTGTGACATTAACGTTCGAGCAACATTATGTTACTATTGCTCTACACCATTTTGAATTTTACTATGTTTGTGATTGCACATTTGCGTACATTTTGGGACAGAGTTGTTAGAACGCTGGTTTTCAATATATTATTAAAGTTTGACTGAACTATCTGACTGTTTTTTTGACATTCACTTTAGCGCAGCGTTTTTTTGACATTCACTTTAGCGCAGCGTAGGCGCGGCTTATAGTCCGGGGCGGCTTATTGGTGGACAAAATTATGAAATATGTAATTCATAGAAGGTGCGGCTAATAATCCGGTGCGCCTTATAGTGCGGAAAATACGGTACTATACGGGGAATCACCACGGAGACACTCTCTGCATATTCATGTTATCATGTCTGTGGCGTTTTGCAATATTTTCAAACATGCGGGGGACATTTACCACGTTTTATGGGCACTTAAGAAGCAATCCTGCAGCACATTGACACCACTATTTAATTTTTTTTGGACCGCTGAAGGTCCATGAGAAAAACACTGCAATTAGTCCGCTCAATACGCAAAAATGCATATTTAAAGGAGCCATATGTAAGAAGTCATCATTAAATGGTCCTGATATGTCAAAAGGCATTAATAAATCATGTTATTTTTGAATACCTCTATAACTGATAACAGTAGTTCAGCCGGGATATGCTCATTTCAAAATTAGATTTACAGCCCCGAAATCTTATGCTGATACGGTGAGGAAATGGGTTCCAACATTAACACAGCTGTCATGGCAATGTGAAACGTATGGAGACAGCCAAATCACATGATAAAATAATTATTATTGTGGACTACGTGTACCAAGCTATATGGCAATCTGAAAAGTTTGAAACAGTAGCCTATAGGCATACCTTGGTAAAATGTATCTTCTATAATTTTGGGTTGAGCTGGATTCGGCTGTGTATCTGGCAACCTCAGTCAGGGAGAGGGGGAAAGGACTACATCAATTTCATACATCAATTTCACCGTGATTGCAGTACCATTTCTGGTTAGATTCTTACATATTTTTTTCCATATAGGAAATATTTCAATATAAGTATCGTATGTGAGAAAAACGAAAGTCATTATACAAATACTAAAGGACAACATAACGCATCAATTTGATTTGTTTTAATCAGACCCTTAAGTCCTTGAGCAGCTACAACATGATGTTGCTGAATAGACGATATGTTTAAAATGTCTGTCTGTGCAGCACGAGCACTGAACCTGCAGCCATGTGTGGAACTGTCAGTTTGCACAGTTACTAAATAAAGTGCAAAATAGTGCTCGCAAAATGGTGATGAGTGTTGGTAAATCACATTGCGTGTGCTAAATAATTATATTTGCATTTGTCTCATCCCAGTATTGTGGCCGTTTTAATGATCAGCATATATTTTACATATCAATGAAGACAGGGACACAGAATGGATGGCATGCCTTATTCTGCTCACTTAACAGACACAATCCACTTTGCACATGTTTAGTAGATCAGCTTTGCGTGTGCTATCAAGTTTGCATATGTTTTAGTACGCGCAAACCTTTAGTAAATCAGGCCCTATGTGTCCAACGCCAACCTGGACAAGAGGATTGCACTTTGTCAGGCCTCTACCTTTACAGCTGTACAACGTGAGTGTCCCACGTTGTGTGTGTGTTTAGCATCAAGCCAGCATGTTTTTGGAAAAGTGGAGCCTTACTTTACATACTTTGAATTGTTTGTTGAGTCAATTTCTTTGTTGGCATTGAAAATTGCAAGATTGCGTCTAGGTTGTTTGGCTGAGTACGCTTTCAGTGCTGCTGGAGTGCGAAAAGTCAGCAACAGGGAGTGACATCACGCGGAACCAAGGTACAGTAAGATGGCACCCTTGGATTTTATCTGAATCAGTGCCCTGTAGGACCAGCGGGATTTGGTCGGTGCCAAAAAAGTACTGAATTTGGTACACATCCCTATCTGTATTAAAAATTTTTTTGTAAAATTAAGATAAATACTTTCATATCTGGGGCAGCACGGTGGAAGAGGGGTTAGTGCGTCTGCCTCACAATACGAAGGTCCTGAGCAGTCCTGGGTTCAATCCCAGGCTCTGGATATTTTCTGTGTGGAGTTGGCATGTTCTCCCCGTGACTGCGTGGGTTCCTCCGGCTTCCTCCCACCTACAAAGACATGCACCTGGGGATAGGTTGATTGGCAACACTAAATTGGCCCTAGTGTGTGAATGTGAGTGTAAAAATGTTGTCTGTCTATGTGTGTTGGCCCTCTGATGAGGTGGCGACTTGTCCAGGGTGTACCCCGATTGTAGCTGAGATAGGCTCCAGCGCCCCCCGCGACCCCGAAGGGATTAAGCGGTAGACAATGGATGGGATGGATGGATGGACTTTCATATCTGCTTGTCACCTTGACTTGTGTGTCTTAATGAAATTAAACAATGGACTTTTTGCAACTTAACGCTAAGAAAACGAAAATGCTGATTATCGGTCCTGCTAGACACCGACACCTATTTAATAATACCACCTTAACATTTGACAACCAAACTATTACACAAGGCGACTCTGTAAAGAATCTGGGTATTATCTTCGACCCAACTCTCTCGTTTGAGTCACACATTAAGAGTGTTACTAAAACGGCCTTCTTTCATCTCCGTAATATCGCTAAAATGTGTTCTATTTTATCCACTAGCGACGCTAAGATCATTATTCATGCGTTCGTTACGTCTTGTCTCGATGACTGTAACGTATTATTTTCGGGTCTCCCTATGTCTAGCATTAAAAGATTACAGTTGGTACAAAGAAAGTCTAGCAGAAAGTTTGATCATATTACGCCTATACTGGCTTACCTGCACTGGCTTCCTGTGCACTTAAGATGTGACTTTAAGGTTTTACTACTTACGTATAAAATACTACACGGTCTAGCTCCAGCCTATCTTGCCGATTGTATTGTACCATATGTCCCGGCAAGAAATCTGCGTTCAAAGAACTCTGGATTATTAGTGATTCCCAGAGCCCCCAAAAAATCTGCGGTCTATAGAGCGCTTTCTATTGGGGCTCCAGTACTATGGAATGCCCTCCCGGTAACAGTTAGAGATGCTACCTCAGTAGAAGCATTTAAGTCCCATCTTAAAACTCATTTGTATACTCTAGCCTTTAAATAGCCCCACTTTTTTAGACCAGTTGATCTGCCGTTTCTTTTCTTTTCTCCTCTGCTACCCCCTTTCCCTTGTGGAGGGGGAGACACACAGGTCCGGTGGCCATGGATGAAGTGCTGGCTGTCCAGAGTCGGGACACAGGGTGGACCGCTCGCCTGTGTATCGGTTGGGAACATCTCTGCACTGCTGACCCGTCTACGCTCGGGATGGTTTCCTACTGGCCCCACTATGAACTGGACTCTCACTATTATGTTGGATCCACTATGGACTGGACTCTCACAATATTATGTCAGACCCACTCGACATCCATTGCTTTCGGTCTCCCCTAGAGGAGTGGGGGGGGGGGGGGGGATTACCCACATATGCGGTCCTCTCCAAGGTTTCTCATAGTCATTCACATTGACGTCCCACTGGGGTGAGTTTTTCCTTGCCCTTATGTGGGCTTTGTACCGAGGATGTCGTTGTGTCTTGTGCAGCCCTTTGAGACACTTGTGATTTAGGGCTATATAAATAAACATTGATTGATTGATTGACTTATGATTTTAAAGTAAGTTATCTATCCACGTGTACATAAAAAATATGATATACATTTATATTTATATATAATAACTGTTACAAGCGGCCCACTGAAGGCAGTCATATTGGCGAAGTGGCCTTCAATAAAAACAAACCTGGTCTATATTATAAAAGGTGTCATCACGTAATTTTCTATGTGAATTATATTTTCAAGAGACTTATCTGTGGCCCTGTCTTACAGCGAGACGTCCTTTCCAGTGACTGGACCATGTCAAAGTTAGATAGATCCCCAAAACCTACTTTTGATCATCCCTGAGATGGTTTTGTCGAAAGCCATGACCAACAGTACATTTTGTTTGTCGCAGCACTTCCAGTCAGCCAGCTGATTTTGTCATATCAGAATAGATGAAAATACTTTACTTTTCTTTTACCCACTCTTTGCTCCAGATCAATCTGAGGCGTTGATCTGCCCTGCTGTTTTGTCTAGTACAGAAGACTGTCAGATGGTTTCGCCAAAATCCGGTCAACACTATTCAAATTATCTGCCATTATATGCATCTTGCACTTGCTAGCTTGCTCGCAAGTTGAGGCTGCTGCGAGGCTACCGTAGTGTGGATGGGTTAGCTGCAGCTGTGGCTGCTTGTTGGGGACACTGCAGAGCGACAGAAGTCAAGCGTCTCCAAACACAAGTACAATCTCCAATAACACTAGAAGAAAAATGCTAGATTTGTCGTTAGTTGCTTTTAACAAATAATAGGTCCCTTAGAAGATTGTAAAATTCTTTGTATCAACTCTGAACAAAGGAATTAAAC
The DNA here is from genome assembly GCF_033978685.3 of Nerophis lumbriciformis. Taxonomy (NCBI): domain Eukaryota; kingdom Metazoa; phylum Chordata; class Actinopteri; order Syngnathiformes; family Syngnathidae; genus Nerophis; species Nerophis lumbriciformis. Next base: position 24,827,148 of record NC_084578.2, on the reverse strand, counting down.
TTTAGAATTGCTCTGGCAGGAGTTTATATTCAAACAACTCATTTTGCTGTTTATCGAAGAATGATTTTTGCCTCAGACAGATCATCCAATCATCATGTAGAAGCTCTAGATCCATTTTCCATACACTTCCAGAGACGCTAGGTGTCTGATGGGTGGAACAAAGCTGATTATTTATCCAATGACTCTCTAGTTTGGCTGCAGTGGAACAACCCACTCAATGCTCCCCCATTAAAGTCAATGGACACTCAGCTTCAACATTGTTTAATGCACTGTGACACTACCACAATCAATGAGAAGAAATGATAAGTAGCTGATTCTCAACAGAAGTTGAACACATTCTGGCGCATATTTAGTCAATGAAATGTAAACACAAGAGTACATATTTCACCACTTATATTTTTGACGTTATTGGTAAAGCTGAGTTTCCAAGACCAATCACCACTGATCACAGTATAAAATACAGAAGTACATTGGGATACAAGTTTATTTGGTTTTGTGACTTGTACCTCGATACATTCGTATTGGGAAACATTGTCACCCATTAAAATAATTAATATAAATTTAATCTGTACTTGGCACGCACCAAAACCAAAACCTTAAAATGTAACATCCCTTTTAAAATGAAAATCAAACTTTTAGATGATAAATATTGTATTAAACAATACAATATAAGGCATTACAAACAACTACAGTATTTTTATTAAGTAATGTAATAATAATGTACAGAATTTACCTTGGAGGGTGGGCTTTTACAGACTGCTTGTACACCGAACAGCTTGTAAACTGGAGCACTTTTATCCCAAAGTACCACTGTACCATGGTAATAACAGAATACAGTATATAATAATAGAAGATTATATGTGTACCCTCATACAGCCAGTCTGCAATGCCGTTGAAGATGACACCATCCTGTCCAGAAGAAGTGAGCCTCAATGAGCTGCTCTTCATATCTGCTTGGTAGTAAATGTTGTTTTCAAAAATGTATATCTGTCAAATAAACAAATCCACAGTAATCAGTGTTACAGTATGTTTATACTGCAAACTAGCTTTATAGCAAGTATGTCATTTCAAGAGTAATGAGTGCTTTCACTGAAAAGACTCCACATATCGTAACAAACTTTCTAACTATATTATCAGATACTGTATATAGTAACTAAAATGATCACTTCATTAAACAACTATAAAAAGTAGGAATTCTCAGATGAAAAACAACTTAATGTTGTGTTGTCAGGGCATTGGATTGATCAGTGGCGGAACAAGTCAGGGGGCGGGCCCTATAACGGGGCCACCTAAACCCAAATAATAAAGCTCATCCTAACATCATTTTACAACATTAATTAATTGGGTTTACTAATAATGAGCATTAACCAGATTTTAAAAAGTTATCCAGCCAGCCACTTTTGCTAAAATGAGCATTTTCCTCACACATATTCATCAGCATCAGCACATTCACAGCATGTAAAAAAAATATTAAAGGGAATCTGAACTTATTTATTTTTTTGTTTGCCTATCATTCACAACCCTTATGTAAGACAATATGTTTTTTCTTCTTTTATGCATTCTGAGTGCAAAATAATGTTAGCAAACAAACTATCCTAATTCTAACAATGGAGACAATGGAAGAGCCACACTCGTGTGCCTCCAGTGACTGCACGTCACTGGTATAATCAACGTTGTATCAGTGTCTTGTTGCCTGCTGGGAATGAGTTGATCAATATAATAGACCCAGAAGTAATTTTTTGAATGTTAATACATCTTTTTAAAACATGCTGTAAAAATGAATACTCTCTGAAAATATGCCTTACAATAGGCACTAACTAGGGGATACATTTTAATTAGGATACAGTTTTAAGAAAATAGTTTTAAAGTTAAATACTCACCGTCCGTCTGACCACCACAACTGACTGATAAGCAGAGGTGGGTAGTAACGCGCTACATTTACTCCGTTACATCTACTTGAGTAACTTTTGGGATAAATTGTACTTCTAAGAGTAGTTTTATTGCAACATACTTTTACTTTTACTCGAGTATATTTATAGAGGAGAAACGCTACTTTTACTCCGCTACTTTTATCTACATTCAGCTCGCTACTCGCTACTATTTTTTATCGATCTGTTAATGCACACTTTGTTTGTTTTGGTCTGTCAGACAGACCTTCATAGTGCCTGCGTTTCAACAAATACAGTCACTGGTGACGTTCACTCCGTTCCACCAATCAGATGCAGTCACTGGTGACGTTGGGCCAATCAAACAGAGCCAGGCGGTCACGTGACCTGACTTAAACAAGTTGAAAAACTTATTGGGGTGTTACCATTTAGTGGTCAATTGTACGGAATATATACTGTACTGTGCAATCTACTAATAAAAGTTTCAATCAATCAATCAAAAGTGTGAAGGAAAAAAGACCCTTTTATTTCAACCGTACATCCCGTCAAAAGCCTAAAGACTGACTGCACAGTTCCTGTCTTCACAATAAAAGTGCCGCTCCATCGCGCCTGCGCTTTCAAAACAAGAGTCTCCGAAAGCCAGCGCAAACAAGCTAGCAAGCAACGGAGTTTACCGCCAATGTATTTCTTGTAAAGTGTATAAAAACGAATATGGAAGCTGGACAAATAAGATGCCAAAAATCAACCACTTTCATGTGGTATTAGACAGAAAGGAGGAACTTTTTTCTCCTCCATTTGAAAACGTGGACGCTATCAGCACTACTGTCTGATTCCAATCAATGCAAGTCATCAGAATCAGGTAATACACCAATTTATATTCTTGTCTTCATGAAAGAAAGGAATCTATATGTGTTAAACATGCATGTATATTCATTAAAACACCATTAACATGTAAACAAAAACGGCAAAATAAATAAATATAAATTATATACTGTATATATATATATATATATATATATATATATATATATATATATATATATATATATATATATAAATAAATGTGTGTGTATATATATATATATATATATATATATATATATATATATATATATATATGTATGTGTGGGGAAAAAAAATCACAAGACTATTTCATCTCTACAGGCCTGTTTCATGAGGGGGGGGTACCCTCAATCATCAGGAGATTTTAATGGGAGCATTCGCATACCATGGTTTATATAGGGCACAGAGTGGGTGGGTACAGGCTGGCGTAGGGGCGTGGTGATTGGCTCATGTGTTACCTAGGAGGTGTTTCCGTCTATGGCGGCATGCTGTCACAATTTCGCTGCGCTTGTTGAGGGATGACAGGTCTGGACGGTAAATAATAAACAGTTTCTCTTTCAAGCATAGGTTGCATCTTTTATTACCACTATTGTAAGGTGTGCTGGATGCAAGAATTTGCCATGTTATTGAATATTCAACATTATTGTCTTTGAGGTCCCAAATGTGTTTGCTGAGTTCTGTGGTATTTTGCAGGTTTTTGTTCCTGAAAGAAGCCTTGTGATTGTTCCATCTGGTTTTGAATTCTCCCTCGGTTAATCCTACATATGTGTCAGATGTGTTAATGTCCTTGCGTATTACCTTAGATTGGTAGACAACTGATGTTTGTAAACACCCCCCGTTGAGAGGGCAATCAGGTTTCTTTCGGCAGTTACAGTCTTTGTTGGTTTTGGAGTCGCTCTGTGTGGGGGCCGACGGCTCATTTGCAATTGTTTTGTTGTGGTTTGAGATGATTTGTCGTATATTGTTCATGCAGCTGTAGCTCAATTTAATGTTGTTCTTGTTGAATACTTTTCTTAGGGTGTTGTCTTTGGGAAAGTGTTTGTCAATCAGATTGAGGAATTTGTGTCCAATGTTAGTTGAGACGTTTTTGCTGTATGGGGGGTTGTACCAGATGATGTCGTTTCGTTTTCTGTTCTTTTTTGGCTGGTTTCCTGGCGTGGGTTCATAGGTGAGGGTGAAATTGTATCCGCTTTCATCAAGGGCTTTTTGGTACGGGGGGGTTGCTTGGTCAAATTCAGCTTTGCTAGATGACAGCATCGATAGCCTTTTATTGATTCCGGTAGGTATTCTTTTCGTGGTGGTGGGTGGGTGGTTGCTGTCATGGTGCACGTATTGGAGTGTTGTGTTGGGTTTCGTGAATGGTTGGTAGCTGTTATTTCTCAGGTTGAAAGTGACGTCAAGGAAGTTGACGGTTTGCTTGTTGGCTTCAATTGTGATCCGTAGGCCGTTCTCTTTGAAAATTTGGCATATGCGCTTCTTGGTATTCTCGCTGCTCCTTGGCGAGGCGCGACACACTGCCAGTCCGTCATCACGGTAAATACCAAGGTTCAGATTGAGGCTAGCGAGCTGGGAGAGGAGGAAACTCCCAACGAGTTCACACGTTTCTGCTCCGTCAAAACTTCCCATAGTGACGTCAAATGTTGCATTGTTCTTTTTTTGCCATGGTGTACTGTTGTGGATGAAAATTTAGTTTTTTGCGTGGATGATGATGTTTCTTTCGTTGCCTGTGATTGAGTCGTAGTCTGAGGCGAAGTCTAGTGCTTGAGTCAGTAGGTCTTGCGTGATGGAAGGGTAAAATTCCTCGATATCAAAGGAGATAAAGTTGTGCTGTTGTTTGTCTTGGATGTTATTGAACCATTTGATTACTGCTGCTGTATTTCTCCATTGGTTGAGTGGTGTTTTGTCCTTGATTTTTGTGTTGACTCTGTCCAGGATTATTTTGATGATTTTTCCTATTTCAGATTTAGTTGGGTTTATTAGTCGGCATGTTGGGTTATTTGCGAAGTTGGGTTTGTGGTCCTTCAATGTGATGAAGGCTTCCTTGTTGGCTGTGGCGTCCACCCTGTCCTCAATGTCCAGTTCAGCCGCGATCCTTTTATTTTCCAGGTGGATGTTCTGTAAGGTGTTGGGTTGCGCTTTTTTGTATGATTTGGTGATGCTTCTGTCCAGTAAGGTGTGGTGTTCTGGTATGTCCATTCTGTAGAAGTTTGTGGTTTTATCGGCAGCTATGATGAGGTTGTTTACTTTCTTGATGCGCTCCTATATATATATATATATATATAAATATATATATGTATATATATATATAAATATATATAAATGTGTGTGTATATATATATATATATATATATATATATATATATATATATATATATGATATGTGTGTGTATGTTACTCATCAGTTACTCAGTACTTGAGTAGTTTTTTCACAACATACTTTTTACTTTTACTCAAGTAAATATTTGGGTGACTACTCCTTACTTTTACTTGAGTAATAAATCTCTAAAGTAACAGTACTCTTACTTGAGTACAATTTCTGGCTACTCTACCCACCTCTGCTGATAAGTCATGGGGTAGATGGTTGATGACGATTTTACCCAAAATACACTTGGACTCCAAGTGTACGCTGGGTAAATATTGACAATATTGTCGTCGACGATCCACTTGTAAATTATTAGCATTTTGTAAAGTAAAATATGGGAGTGAAAATAAAGCCAGGTATGACAGCACAACATTTCATTCAGTATTTTACACTACAAAATTCTGAGCTCCTACGGGCTCTGTCTCGGCCGCGGAAGAGCCCCGCCCTCCTCAGCCCAGATTCGAGGGAGGGGCTGACCCGCCCTATTGGTCTGCCCCTGGCATAGATCACAACTGGACTATTCAGATTTTCTTCGAAGACATTTGACTCTAATTCGAGCAGATTTCAACAGATCATGCTCACAGATTTAGTTAGGAAAAATCGAGCGCCCGTCGCGACCCCTAGAGGGACAAGTGGTAGGAAATGGATGGATGGATGGAATCTGAGTGTTTGGTGCCTGATTTACGACAGGAGTGGGCATGCCGACAAGAATGATTTTGCTTTATTGTGATGCAAAACCACTACTGTTAAGATACAAAGAAAAGAGACCTCTGCCAACACAACATGAGTCGTCAGCATCACTCTCATTAGCACGCTATCTACATTGGAATGTTCCTGAGTGGGCATGGGCCAAGTCTCGGTTTTAAGATACTGTATTAACACATAACAGTTTTAAACCCACTAAAAAGTACCTTCATACGTTTGTACAATCAGTACAGTTTAAGCAAAAGTAAAAACAAGTAAAGTAAGTAAAGTAAAATCTTTAAGGTTGCACGTGGTTGGAGGGGCACAATCAGGACCCATACTAGTAAGAACAGTCTTTTTTATCATTTATTTATTTATGTTGTGATCTTCTAGGGTCCACTTAGTGATTGTATTTATTTGCATTTTCTGTTGTCGTCTTTTTTTTACAAATAAAATATTTGCGTTTTTGTCACTAAATTGCAGGTTTTGCAATAGTAGACTCCATTAATAACGACACTTTATCATCTATTTTGAAACATTTCAGTTATGTTTTGTTTAAATCATTATGTTTTTATTATAATGTTTAAAAAATACTAAAACATTATTATTGTTTTTTTTAATAAATACATTTCAAAGTAACCCATTTTAAAACTGTAATTATAATACTATACCGTGAAACCGTGATATTTTTCAGTACGTCACAATCTCATATGGGCCCATGCCTATTCTTGAGTATTCCTTTTTGATCTTATCTACAATTTACAGTACAGAGCTGTAAGGATTGCCATTCTAAAAAGTGATATGATGTCGGACAAGGAAGCACAACTATTCAATATTTACATACAAACTATGAAAAATAACATTTATATACTGCGCTGTTATCTGTGTCAGTACAAATGTTCACATTTTAGCTTGCAAAAATTCCACTTCCAACTAGAGAAAATATGTTATGGTAAATTGTAAATGTTGTTTTTAATGTTTTAGTGGCGCATATGCTATTATTAGCCATGTTAAAACATAAGCGTACTTATTTATCATTTATGATAATGCCTGTGTTTGACGACAATAGAAAAAAATACAATACAAACTGCCATTGTGTAATTTGCTGAGTCAACTACTTACCAATTGCTGACCACTAACACCCCATGAAGCCAACTGGAGAACAGCATTTGATACTTCTGGAGGATTTAACTCAATCACTTCCCTAATCCAACAACAAAACCAACAAAAAAATCAGGATCCATAGATCACAAATCTTGTCAGTCCACTAATTTACAATATTGTGCATAAAGAAATCAAACCTGGTGTTTAGATTGAAGATGAGGTATGACGCTAAGAAAGAGTGCTGGTAAACCTAAAACACAAAATAAAAAAAACAAGTAAATATACCAAATAGTTATTCATATTTTAAAAAACTAATCTGAATACAAAAATATGAGTTTCCTTCGTTGCCATAAACACAAAAACAAACATCTGTAATCCCCCACAAAAAATAAGAAATTAAGAATTAATCCATCCATCCATCCATCCATCTTCTTCCGCTTATCCGAGGTCGGGTCGCGGGGGCAGCAGCCTAAGCAGGGAAGCCCAGACTTCCCTCACCCCAGCCACTTCGTCCAGCTCCTCCCGGGGGATCCCGAGGCGTTCCCAGGCCAGCCGGGAGACATAGTCTTCCCAACGTGTCCTGGGTCTTCCTCGTGGCCTCCTACCGGTCGGACGTGCCCTAAACAACTCCCTAGGGAGGCGCTCGGGTGGCATCCTGACCAGATGCCCGAACCACCTCATCTGGCTCCTCTCGATGTGGAGGAGCAGCGGCTTTACTTTGAGCTCTCCCCGGATGACAGAGCTTCTCACCCTATCTCTAAGGGAGAGCCCCGTCACCCGGCGGAGGAAACTCATTTCGGCCGCTTGTACCCGTGATCTTGTCCTTTCGGTCATAACCCAAAGCTCATGACCATAGGTGAGGATGGGAACGTAGATCGACCGGTAAATTGAGAGCTTTGCCTTCCGGCTCAGCTCCTTCTTCACCACAACGGATCGATACAGCGTCCGCATTACTGAAGACGCCGCACCAATCCGCCTGTCGATCTCACGATCCACTCTTCCCTCACTCGTGAACAAGACTCCGAGGTACTTGAACTCCTCCACTTGGGGCAAGATCTCCTCCCCAACCCGGAGATGGCACTCCATCTTTTCTTGCCCGGAAAAGGGTGGAGAATTAAGAGTATGATAAAAAAAAAAAATACATTGTGAAAAAATAGCCTCAACAATAAACAATAGTATTTCCAGTATACTGGAAAAACAAATGGACTTTATATGCTGAATTGTGTTTTATTGTATCCGTTAAACCACATCCAATTGTATTTTCAACCTGCAAAGTATGGAAAAATATTGTCTAAACATCACAAAATCCCACAATTTCAGACGGCCATTTTGAATATTCTGCTCCGAATGTCTTTGGCAATTTCCGTAGATTCTTCGTCACTGGAGTAACGCTTCTGCACTCTGACCATAATCTTTTGGTGTTATAAACCATATATATCAATCCATCCATTTTTCTACCGCTTAGCAGGAGCTGGATGAAGTGGCTGGGCTTCCCTGCTTAAGCTGACCCGCGACCCGACCTTGAATAAGCGGAAGAAGATGGATATATATATATATATATATATATATATATATATATATATATATATATATATATATATATATATATATATATATATATATATATATATATATATACCCTGCAATAGGTGGTGACTTGTCCAGGGTGTACCCTGCCTCCCTCATGAGTTTATGTGACAGATTAATAATAAGAAGTCAAACAATGTACTAATATTTTCCACTTCAAGAAACTGCTCAAATTTAAAGTACAAAAAAAAAGAATCCTGACAAATATCTTGAATCCTATTGAAAAATGTGATAATCTTTTTCATGATGTGATTCATAATTTACTTAACTGTTAATGTATGATAACTTTATTGTTCATTCATGTTTTAATATTTATTTATTTACTCATTGATCTATATATTTATTTACTTATGTATTTATTCACTGTTGTTCCAGATTGGGTGCAAACAAATGTGTTGGACATAAGTATTAATCAAAAAGAGGTAGCATTAAATAAGGTCTGTTCTTCCTACTTGTTTTCGAACATGATGTGATGACAAACTAGAAACATGTGATGAATTGTGTTGTAATTGTATGCATGTTCAAAATAAACTAACACCATAACCATTTATAACTTTTACATGTTGACACTTACAGTTGTTTTCATGTTTATATTTTGTCATTTAAAATGTATTCACTTCCAGTCTTAAAAAAACTTTTTTTGGAATTGTGCCTATTGTTCACAATCATTATGAAAGACATGACAACAGAATAAATATTAAACAAACATAAATAAAAGTCCGCTTACAGCGAAGCCAATTGGAGTTCCATTATTACGCTCATAAAATCAGATAAATAACCATTCAAAAAGCGCCAACAATATTCCATTTACATTTTGTGATTTGAATATTAACCAGCGCTATACTCTCGGCAGGGTCCTTGAGGGTGCATGGGAGTTTGCCCAACCAGTCTACATGTGCTTTGTGGACTTGGAGAAGGCATTCGACCGTGTCCCTCGGGAAGTCCTGTGGGGAGTGCTCAGAGAGTATGGGGTTTCGGACTGTCTGATTGTGGCGGTCCGCTCCCTGTATGATCAGTGTCAGAGCTTGGTTCGCATTGCCGGCAGTAAGTCGGACACGTTTCCGGTGAGGGTTGGACTCCGCCAAGGCTGCCCTTTGTCACCGATTCTGTTCATAACTTTTATGGACAGAATTTCTAGGCGCAGTCAAGGCGTTGAGGGGATCCGGTTTGGTGGCTGCAGGATTAGGTCTCTGCTTTTTGCAGATGATTTGGTCCTGATGGCTTCATCTGGCCAGGATCTTCAGCTCTCACTGGATCGGTTCGCAGCTGAGTGTGAAGCGACTGGGATGAGAATCAGCACCTCCAAGTCCGAGTCCATGGTTCTCGCCCGGAAAAGGGTGGAGTGCCATCTCCGGGTTGGGGAGGAGATCTTGCCCCAAGTGGAGGAGTTCAAGTACCTCGGAGTCTTGTTCACGAGTGAGGGAAGAGTGGATCGTGAGATCGACAGGCGGATCGGTGCGGCGTCTTCAGTAATGCGGACGCTGTATCGATCCGTTGTGGTGAAGAAGGAGCTGAGCCGGAAGGCAAAGCTCTCAATTTACCGGTCGATCTACGTTCCCATCCTCACCTATGGTCATGAGCTTTGGGTTATGACCGAAAGGACAAGATCACGGGTACAAGCGGCCGAAATGAGTTTCCTCCGCCGGGTGGCGGGGCTCTCCCTTAGAGATAGGGTGAGAAGCTCTGTCATCCGGGGGGAGCTCAAAGTAAAGCCGCTGCTCCTCCGCATCGAGAGGAGCCAGATGAGGTGGTTCGGGCATCTGGTCAGGATGCCACCCGAGCGCCTCCCTAAGGAGGTGTTTAGGGCATGTCCGACCGGTAGGAGGCCACGAGGAAGACCCAGGACACGTTGGGAAGACTATGTCTCCCGGCTGGCCTGGGAACGCCTCGGGATCCCCCGGGAGGAGCTGGACGAAGTGGCTGGGGAGAGGGAAGTCTGGGCTTCCCTGCTTAGGCTGCTGCCCCCGCGACCCGACCTCGGATAAGCGGAAGAAGATGGATGGATGGATGGATGGAATATTAACCAAGTATTAGTGATATTGTAATTATGAGTGCTAACACAGGAAAAACTCTTTACAGCAGCGACGTGATCACTTCTTGTGTGCCGATATTGACATCATCGACTGGTCTGCTGCTGTTTCGTTTCCCTGCTCCCTGTAAATTTATTGTAGATCATAAATCATGCATCTCACCTGGAGAGAAGGTGGCTTGTGATATAATCCGACAAGTTGGGACACTTTGACTACCACTTAGGACCTGGAATTGGCTAGAACGACACGAAAAGTGCTTATTCCCCCCGCACCACCAACCCGTTTCTTCGCGAGGATTATGAGACATTTTTCATCTATATGGGAATATATGAACATCCTTGCAGTCGGCATCCTAATGACAGCAGACCTTGCGCAGTAAGTGGTGTTTTATTATGTTTGTTGGCTCTCATAAAGTCTGCAGTCAGCAGAAATCAGTGATGAAGAAGAAAAAAAGTAAACGTCTTGATGCGTATTTTGTTATTATTGTGCCGCTTATGCTTAAAATGATCAGAATACGTAAATATTAAAAGTTATTAAAAATGTGCTTGTTATTACATTAAATGTATACTTACATCATGTATATAAAACCCTTATGGAGGTGTTTGGATATGTTTTAGGGGCTGTATAGGCAGAACTGAACAGCTCCCATAGGCTCCATTGTAAGCGCATTTTTGGTCAAATTTTTTTAATATTTAGAATGCAAAAAAAAATCCCTCCGTCGTCACATCTTTGATAATGATTGTGAACGATTGGCAAAATGAAAAAAAAAAGTGCAGTTCCACTTTAAATGCCATCATTTTCTAATTAAAGACAGAGGAATACTGTAGTGTAGAGTATGCACAACAATGGATTAATATTGTGATGAACAAAAACAAGAAAGAGAAAGAAATACTGAAAATCAAAATGAGTAAATAACTTAGAGGTTCAAAAACATAATTTAAATGTATAAATAGAACATAAAAACCACACCTAGAAATTAGATAGATTGTGGTCTGTCAACATTTAGTGGTTTATTTTCTTGCGATTACTTGGATGTATATGAAGTGTTTATTGATATCATCAATAATGTTTGTATCAATATTAGGGATGGGAATCGAAAACTAGCAATTCCTCGGAACCGCTTGCCAATTTTTCATTAATTTCGTCATTAAGTAACGTGCCTAGTGTCGTCAAACAGCAAAATGGGCAGAACAAACGGTCTAAAGTTGACTACAATTTACAAGAAAATATTGCAACAGCGCTATTTGTAGTAATTGTAAGATTGTTGTTTCATCAAGAGGAGGACATAAAAGCAATAACTATAAATGAAAGTCGTGTTTATGAACCACGTCGATCTCATCCACCTCGGAGCAAGAACGCTAGCACGTCATCTGCCGTGAATACGATACAGCGCCTATCATATTATTCGTTCAATTGAAATGACGAGAGACATAATCTGACTGGATCCGATGCAGGCAGGAAGTGCTCGCTCCAGTTTATGTGTGCTGCAAGCTTCTATTTCACCACGGCAGAGAAGCGTACACACAGAACAGACAGGCAGTGAATAAATTGTGGTCAAAAGCTTGAACCAATTTGCCACAGTTGATGCTTGTGGTTTTAAAGAGGTGGAAGTTCAATTTTAGTCGGAGAAAAGTAGCATGTTTTCCTGCAACCACATTTTCACTTAGTCATTTCCATCATATAGCTCGGTTGGTAGAGTGGCCGTACCAGAAACTTGAGGGTTCCAGGTTCGATCCCCACTTCCGCCATCCTAGTCCCTGCCGTTTTGTCCTTGGGCAAGACACTTTACCCACCTACTGCCAGTGCCACCCACACTGGTTTAAATGTAACTTAGATATTGGGTTTCACTACGTAAAAAGCGCTTTGAGTCACTAGAAAAAAGCGCTATATAAATAGAATTCACTTCACTTCACTAAAACTCATAACATTTGAATATGGTGTTGAAGTCCATTCATGTCAGCTATTTACCGTATTTTCCGCACTATAAGGCGCACCTAAAAACCACAAATTTTCTCAAAAGCTGACAGTGCGCCTTATAACCCGGTGCGCTTTATATATGGATAAATATTAAGATTCATTTTCATAAAGTTTAGGTCTCGCAACTACGGTAAACAGCCGCCATCTTTTTTCCCCGTAGAAGAAGCGCGCGGTTCATGCTGGGATATGTGACGTTTCATTTCCATTTGTGTGTTTATGTAAAGACCCCAAAATGGCTCCTATTAAGTGTGTTGTCTGTCTAATTATAAATAATGCAGACGAGGCATGTCAACTGAGTTCTCAACGTTTACTCACAGCGTGCTAACTGCCAGCATACAACGCTTCTCAGGGCTACCGCGCATGCTCGTAACTATCGTTGCATGCTGGGTAGTGTAGTTGTTATATTTGCTAGCTCATAACAGCACATTGAGAGACACGCTTACGCGCTTAATTCAATACTCGCCGTCATTCCGGGTGGATTGACAAAAGACCTCCAGCCGCTAGATATTGGTGTCAACAGGGCATTCGAAGCTAGACTGCTAACTGCGTGGGAACAGTGGATGACGAAGAAGCGCGCGGTGCATGCTGGGATATGTGACGTTTCATTTCCATTTGTGTGTTTATGTAAAGACCCCAAAATGGCTCCTATTAAGTGTGTTGTCTGTCTAATTATAAATAATGCAGATGAGGCGTGTTAACTGAGTTCTCAACGTTTACTCACAGCGTGCTAACTGCCAGCATACAACGCTTCTCAGGGCTACCGCGCATGCTCGTAACTATCGTTGCATGCTGGGTAGTGTAGTTGTTATATTTGCTAGCTCATAACAGCACATTGAGAGACACGCTTACGCGCTTAATTCAATACTCGCCGTCATTCCGGGTGGATTGACAAAAGACCTCCAGCCGCTAGATATTGGTGTCAACAGGGCATTCGAAGCTAGACTGCTAACTGCGTGGGAACAATGGATGACAGAAGGCGAACACACCTTCACTAAGACGAGGAGGCAGCGCCAGACGACGCCAACATCTGCCAGTGGATCGTAAATTTGCCCAACTTTTCACTTCGGACACCGAAGACGAAGGATTTACGAATGAAGAATAACTTCAGAAAGTGAGCGCTATGTTTATTTTGTGTGTTGTGACATTAACGTTCGAGCAACATGCTGTTGCTATTGCTCTGCACTATTTTGAATTTTACTATGTTTGTGATTGCACATTTGCGTACATTTTGGGAGTGAACAGAGTTGTTAGAACGCTGGTTTTTAATATATTATTAAAGTTTGACTGACCTATCTGACTGTTTTTTTGACATTCCCTTTAGCGCAGCGTAGGCGCGGCTTATAGTCCGGGGCGGCTTATTGGTGGACAAAGTTATGAAATATGCCATTCATTGAAGGTGCGGCTAATAATCCGGTGCGCCTTATAGTGCGGAAAATACGGTAACTTCTAATGTGAAACTAAAATGAGGTATTAACTTATTAGATGCAAAGTGAGAGATGTCAACCCTTTGTTTATTATAATTTTGTTGATTATAGCTTACAATTTTTGAAGGTCCCACATTTTTTGAGATTTTCAATTTAAGGTTTTCATAAACCGATACTCATCAAAATTGTGTCAAAAAGAGGCATACAATATCTTGAGTTGCATGTTATGTATATGATAGTTTCACCTTGTAAATCAAACCATTCTAATATTTTGAGTTTTACCAGTACCGTATTTTTCGGACCATAAGGCGCACCGGATTACAAGGTGCACTGCCGATGAATGGTCGATTTTTTAAAATCTTTTTTCATATATTAGGCGCACCAGAATATAGGGCGCATCAAAGGATTCATATCAGTGCACACAGCACTGCAGAACAAGAACGTGAAGGGATGCAAAATGGACATAAACTTTTTCAAGAAAGTAAGTATTCATCACTGCTTGTAGTAAAATGTATTAGCTCCACTTTACACCAGGTCTGTGTTTGACAAAAAGTTACATTCCCGCTCTAAAACAATGCTGTTACTTAGTTAGCTAGTTAGCCTGAAATGCATCATGAAGGTCCAGGTTATTTATAAAGTTAAATGTGCACTCTTTTTTACCATTTGCTATCTTTGGGGTTACTTCCTTCTGGAGCATCAGCTGTGTTTCTCACTTTACATATGGAGGAGAATAGGAGCTGAGCTCATTCACGTATGACTATCATCACCAATAGTCAACATGATCCACAACATCCTCTAGTATACCTTTAAGTCTTTCATATATATATATATATATATATATAGATAAACAACTGTGTTTAGTCTTTTTAAATCAAAATGACAAAAGAAAGTACCCAAATGACCCTGATCAAAAGTTTACATACCCCAGTGACTTTGATCTGATAACATGCACAAAAGTTGACACAAACACGTTTGAATGGCTAATCAAGGTTCCAATCCTCACCTGTGACCTGTTTGTTTGTAAATATGGTGTGTGTGTGTGTGTGTGTGTGTGTGTGTGTGTGTGTGTGTGTGTGTGTGTGTGTGTGTGTGTGTGTGTGTGTGTGTGTGTGTGTGTGTGTGTATAAAAGGTCAGTGAGTTTCTGGGCTTCTGAGACCATTGCATCTTTCATCCAATGCTGCACAGATGTTTCTGGATTCTGAGTCATGGGGAAGGCAAAAGAATTGTCAAAGGATCTGCGGGAAAAGGTAATTGAACTGCATAAAATAGGAAAGGGGTATAAAAAGATATCCAAGGAATTGAGAATGCCAATCAGCAGTGTTAAAACGCTGATTAAGAAGTGGAAAATGAGGGATACAGGTAGACCAGCAAAGATTTCAGCCACAACAGCCAGGAAAATTGTTCGAGATGCAAAGAAAAATCCACAAATAACTTCAGTTGAAATACAGGACTCTCTGAAAATGTGTGGTATTGCTGTTTCAAGATGCACAATAAGGAGGCACTTGAAGAAAAATGGGCTGCATGGTCGAGTGGCCCAAAAGTTCAATTTTGGTCTCATCACTCCAAATTACTTTGTTCCAGAAGTTTTGAGGCTTGTCTCTGTGCTGTTTGGTGTAATGTAAGCGGGATACTTTGTGACATTTGCGCAGAAATGGCTTTCTTCTGGCGACTCGACCATGCAGCACATTTTTCTTCAAGTGCCTCCTTATTGTGCATTTTGAAACAGCCTCCTATTCAGGTAGCCTAGGTGAGGGGGTCTGAAGTTGAACGACCTGAAACCCCTATTACCCTATTACAGGATGAAGAATAGAATATAATACAATACAATACAATACAATAGATTAGAAAACTTTATCGACATCAAACATGAGATAATGACAAAATAACATGTGGATACTCTGTTAGGTTCAGTTCAAATACAAGACAAACAATAAATAAACAATCAATAATCACCTTCTTTTTTTTAGACAATTGGTCTGTCTGCAGTCCTTGTATTTACAACTTAGGTCAGTATTGTCGATGTTGTCCCTGTTTGCTCGGTTCTGATAGCTGAAAACACTGCGAAAGTTAACCATTTAGCTTTAGCAGAGGTGCTAACTGTTCCTTTCAGATAATATATATTGTTGTGTTTTCCTCCATCATTAATATTCTAGTAATCTATTGTTTAAAGCACATTTTCAGCCTAAATGTCTGTGTAGTGGTTTATTCTCCTTAGCTGCCAGTGCCTGGGTTCTGTCCTAAGATAAGACACGTTTATAACACTTAACACATCATTGGGGCTTGCTGCAGATATCTCCAAACCCCCACTTTCTCCAAGGACAAAGACTGCTGAAATATTGGGTAATCATCAATGTATATCTATTAATGTATTTGGTCTAAAGCTTACACACCATTATGATTGATGTCGTTAACTACCTTATACAATGCTTAACCAAAAATTCCTGGTGTTAGCTAATATCACATTCAGAAGTGTGTTTTGTCTATCTTCTTCCCTCTTCTCCCCCCTCTCAGGGATGGGACGTTTCATCCTAATCCCTCCTCCTCCCCCCCACCCCTCATTCTCAAAAAGCTATAAAGTAAAGCTATAAAGAGTTCTCTCACTTCTTCTTCTTGCTTTTTCTACTTTCCTTCTCTTGCAGCATACAACCTTTCTCCTTTTTAATCTGAGTACTAAATAATAGTAATTTAAGTACTCAAATAAATACTTAAAAAGACCCTTAGTTCCCTCTGAACTGTACTTTATTGAACAGGAAAAAAATTCAAAAACACAGACTTTCTGATTGCTGTTGTTTAGTGAAAAGTACACTGCACTTTCTACAAGGAAACTTTGGAACATCGGACACAATGGCAGTGGAATTCAATGAAAAATCAGAAAAATGGCAGTTACAATGTTTGCCAATATTTATTTTTAGCGTTCCAAATAAACATTATTTTACAATACAAAGGCCTCTGATGTTTTAGTTAGGTTAAGCATTATGTTTTTCCATGCTTAGAGCAGTGAATGAATTCAAATACAGGACGACCCCCCCCCCCCAAAAAAAACTGAATCCATAAACATGTTATTAAATCGTACAAAGTTCAGAAATTTTTTAAAGAAATTTGCTGACCGTAAAGTTCAGCGGGTGTACGATAGTTTCAGTTATTTCGGTCGTTTTGCATAAAAGTTGTGTTCTTTCCAAATGGGATGCGCAGTTTTGGAGGCAAACTTGCATACATGGCCCAAAATTGTCAATTCCTGGGAATTTTTCAACATAAAACCAAAACTAAAAAATGGAAACGACAACTCGGTTTTTCAGTATTTGTTTTCAGACCCAAAATGAAAAAACGAATAGCAAATTGTTTTTTTCGATTTCATATTTTCTGTACAATTGAAAAATGGACACAGGAGAGCCAAGGGTGTCCAAATCAAATTGAACGGATGTATTTGTTTTAACCTAGCCAAACTTTGAAGATTTTGTATGAATACAAAAGAGAATAATAGCTTCATAATTCAGGTCAGGATTTTCCAGCAGCCTCCAGTCATTGGTTTCTTCTTCATCCCATCTCGGGCATTCTGAATTTTTCCTTGCTCGGAAGTGGGTTCAGATCAGGGGATGTCGTTGTGGTTTGTGAAGCCCTTTGAGGCACTTGTGATCAAGGTCTACAAATAAACTTTGATTGATTGATTGATTGATTGATTGATCGATTGATTGATTGGGTCTTATTTACTGGCAAACCAGATGTCTATGACGTGTTTTGCGAAGCGGAATTACGCCACACCTACAGTTATGCTACACTGACTCACTTACAATATCACTTGTTTATGAGCGAGGGCGAACCGGAAGCGCCAACCTCGCATTCGTGACAGACCTTCACTAATAAGTAAATAAATGGAAACATTGGATTTTCTTTTTTTTAGACAGCGTGCCTTCTTCTTTGGCATTGATTCCGTGCTCACACGCCAAGAATTTACTTTGCTCGACAAGGAAAATGTGTTGTACAGTATGGGGTCATGAAGATACTGAAAAAACACATATCAATTTATTTTTTTGCACGTTATTATCAACTTGGTATCAAAGTGCCAATACCTTTGAGGACCCTACCTCAGAGAAATACTGCAGAATGCAAATGAATAACCTGTCATTAGATCACTGTTGATTGAACGTACTTAAATGAGTGATATTATCATGTTAGTCACACCTGCTAAAGCTCTGGTATCACTCCTCAATCTGTATGCAGTTAAACTACTGAGAACATCTTACCTGGCTGACATCATATCCCAGAAGAACCAAGTTCAGATCAGGAGAAACTGCAAACTTTGAGGCTTTAAAGGTGGACTTTGGGGAACAGAAGATATGAAAGTTTTTCAACATAGTATCCAAAGCTTTTATACTTACTTAAAATTCTGTCAAGGTGTTTCTTTGATTTACTTCAAGTGACAAAAAATAATTATTATTCTGTACTCACAAAAGTTGTGTTTCGCAGCAAGAGTTCTGTCTTGTTGTTCTCTGTGTTGGCTTTCAATAAATGTCCATCCCAGTTGAGGAAGACAACGTCTTTTTCTGCAACAAGACATTGATTTTACCCAAATAAAAACCGTCTGTCAATACGTTGCATATCAAATAAAAAAAATACCCATGATTAAATCTGCTTTCCTTTTTAGCACACACACTACAAACCCTGAGAACCAGGGCCTTCATTAATTAAGAAGTGTGTGGATTTCTTAATGAAAATTGGCACAAGGGCACATACAGAAAACAAAGTACGCAAGAAAACGTTCAGATGTAATAAATTGTGTGGACACACTAATGCAAGCACATTTCTTTTTCGCAGATCACACTCCCTTATAAATATACAAATGATATTGAAATTAGCCATGTGTCTGAGATCTGCACACTCTGCCCAATCATAATTCAGTAGGAGTCAGTAAGAGGTGCTTCTTTCTCGTGTTTCGAGGAAACAAAGGAGGGTTGAGATTGCGAGTCTGTCAATGCTGTGGAGTCAGAGAACCGTACTCAGGAACAATAAGAAATGAGTGGTACTACATCAGGAAAAAGATGACAAAGAAGATGGATGTGGTCAAAAGAGGCAAGGTTACCGAAGATAAAGTAGTGCTGCACCCTGTTTGAGAAGACAGTTGCTGCAATGGCACAAAAAACTTTAGAAGAGGTAGGTGACTCTAATTACCCCCAGTATAAATATAATTTGTGTAACTTACAACAAAATGTGTTGATGCCCGCATATCAAAAAGGATACGAAAGACTTTGACTCTTGTTTGATTACTCAGTGTATTATTACAACCCAGGAGAGCTACTTGCGGTAACAGCCGCAAGTGACACAAAGTCGGGCCATTCATCACATGTGTCAAGTGCCATTAATGTACCGCAATCACTGGCTGCTGCAACTGTCTGCCCGTCTGGCCAAGCTGGCGCTCGAGTCACAGGAACAGATTGCGACAGCAATAGGAGATTGCCTCGATAACTTAATAGAAGTACCTACAAATGTTAAAATATACATGAAGCATTTAATGCATTGAAGAAAAAGGGAAGTTTATGTCCTTGCCTTGATGTTTTTTACATTGTAGAAATCAAATGTTGGCAAAGCCCGAACGACCACCTCACTGTTTTAACCTACTCTCAAGTACACATTATCTAAACCGTTACGCCATTAAATGTAATGCAGGAAATGTTGCGCATTACTCACTGCATGTAGAAAGGTGCATAGGTAAGGCATGAAGTTGGCGTGAGGCACTTCACATTTCACTCTTAATACATCTCAACTTGGCTGTGAAAAGGTGCATATGGCAGGTTTTTGTGTGCATACAAGCTTAATACTTAATAGGCCCAAGGAGAAGAACTCATACCCCTCTATCACTTCATCCATATCTCCCCTAATCATCGCGCTCCTTTTCACACGTGTCTTGTCCAGGTGTACCACATCACCTGTCTAATCAGCGTATTCTGTGGGTATTTCTAATAAATTGTTTATTTGCTTCTTGTGTGTTCTCTGTTTTTGTGTTTATTTGTGTCATCTCTGTGGAGCCCATCAAGATCCAGGGCCGGGAGGTGGCACTAGTGGGGCAGTACAAGTACCTGGGAGTCCACTTTAACAGCAGACTGGACCGGAAAGGGCAACAGCGAAACTGTTTACAAGAAGGGCATGAGCAGACTCTTTTTCCTGAGGAAGCTTAGGTCCTTTAATGTGTGCAGCAAGCTGTTGGAGATCTGTTATCAGTCTGTTCTGGCCAGTGCCCGTACTTTATAGTGGTTTGTTAGGGGAGCAGCACCAGCAAAAGGGACTTAAACCGGATTGACAAACTGATCCGGAAAGCCGGCTAAACTATTTTCACGCAGTTGGAGGCGTTTGTGTCAGTGAGGTACAGGATGACACTGGACAAACTGCTCGCCATCACGGACAATCCTGCCCACCCACTCCCCTAGACAATTGAGGGACAGCAGAGCTCATACTCCAACAGGCTCCTTCAGCTTCGTTCCCACAGTGTTCGATTCAAGATCTCCTTCATTCCGCATTCCATCCAGCTGTATAATCACTCGCCATACAGCAATAGATGATATCTGTCTATTCCCTGGCCGCTTCTATGTTAGCTACCTCTCTTTGTTTATAATGTATATTTTCTGCTGGATCTACTCTCTATTTTATGCTGCAGCTGTTACATATACTGTAATATTGTACATGGTAATTGTTATATATTGTATATATTATATAAAAATATAATATAATAAAATTGACCCTAGTGTGTGAATGTGAGTGTGAATGTTGTCTGTCTATCTGTTGGCCTTGCGATGAGGTGGCAACTTGTCCAGGGTGTACCCCGCCTTCCGCCCGAATGCAGCTGTGATAGGCTCCAGCACCCTCCGCGACCCCAAAAGGAACAAGTGGTAGACAATGGATGGATGGATGGATAATAATATAATATATCAGTAGATATCATGTACTGTATATATAATATTTAAATATTATATATATGTTATATTTTATATTGCTACTACGGTACATTTTTAGTATACTTTATACCTGCATTATCCTTTCCATCCTTACACTTTCCATCCTTTGTAACTTAGCTACTGCGTGGAACAATTTCCCTTGTGGATCATTAAAGTTTGTCTAAGTCTAAGTCTAATCCTAAAACTACATTGTGCTCTTGTTATTTCAAGCTAAGCCCTAGTTATTCGGCACAGTACAGGCAGACCTCATTTGCAGCATTTTGTAGTTCTATATGCACTAATAGGCTATTTTAAAAACCAAAAGTAGTTACGTATCAGTTGCCAAACAATATTTAGCACATCGCTACACTGAGGAAGGACAATGTATCAACTTTTGTTCTTTTTAGTTAACTTTAGACATTTTTAAGCACAAGAATGGCCAAAGGAACTAAACATATTAATGCTAAGTATTATTGACCACAATGTGAGATCAAACCAATCAGAGCGCACTGTTCAGTATCATGGCCACTGACTGGAACAGCCTCTGGCAGCATTACTGCAGTATGTTGGTTTATATTATTGCTTATATTTAAAAAATGAATGTGTGTGTGTTAATTCATGTCTAGAGGGCTCTCACAATGTTAAAATCCATATATAGATGGTCGTAAACATGTTTTTTAAGGCTATGACAATATTTGATTTAAAATGAATCACTCCTACTTCAGGGAAATTAATTTACTACGGCCAGGCCAGGAACCAAATTAACAGCTATAGATGTTGGTTTACTGTAACCAGTATTTGAAGCTTTTTTTTTTTTTTAAATACATACCATTGAGCCACTTAGCATCAGGATCATGTATTTGGAAGTTCCGATGGAAGATGTCATCCAAGGTCAAGTGGGAGCCAGAAAATTGATTGCGGTTATCTACACAATAAAAATAGCATGACGTTTAAAACCATTCATATATATTTTTAAACTAGACACACATATACACACACGCACACACACATACACACACACACACACACACACACACACACACACACACACACACACTACCCATAACAATTTTGGGTCATTGGCTTTCTGTTGACATTTTAGGTTTAATCTGAAATGTACATAAACCAGAAATGTTTACTTTGTATTGGTAGCAAGTATTAGCATTAGTACAGTATTAGTGTTAATATTGTCTGAGTAGTTTACATGTATTCTTATACTTATCAGTGACTTGTCTCAATTGTTGTTCATCTCCACAACAAATCTTTTGTGTTATTTCTGTGTCAATTCTCGCAACAATGCTAACCACAGTGCTAACCACATGTTATTTGAGCACACTTGCAGGAAGTCTCACCTTTTGATAGCAGAACGATTGACAGTCCAATAAGCGAAAGCACCAACATAATAACGAGTAGGGCAATACCGATCCCTTTCCAGTTCCTGTCTGGTCCTCTTTGCCCCATGTCCTGCAATGCAGAAGGAACTGATTAAATATTCCTCAAGATACCATTTGCATGTTACTCAAGTCATATTGGACAAAAAAATAAACAATAGAAAACTTGGAGAGATATCTTCCACTGATGATTACAAACAATCAATGGATTTGTTGAATCCAAGCATAAGTCATAAAATCAATAAATGTATTCCCGCATATCTTAGACTTATTTCCTATTCCTGTTTACAGCACTAATACTTCTGGGTAATATAGTATATGAACATTTAATTCATAGATTACATGTATTTATATAGTTATTTAACAATTATTTATCCATGGTAAGACAATTAAGAACATATGTATTACGACCTACCAAACAGGTAGGATTTACATGACAGAGATATTGAGGTGTGATGATATTCTCTCACCGCCTCTCATTTACCAACAAAAATGTGCGCTATAGATCGCTCTCAACAGTTCTCAAATCTTCTTAAATATGCTAGGGTAAATTTGTTGGGACATAAATTTATGTTTAAAAAGATAATCACTTTTCAAGCGTAGAATAAACAAAGAATGTCTGCAACTTGTGGACGACAGAGCTGTATGGTATGAGCTGAAATTATGATTTAAAATAAGATCTGAATATGTAATTTTACTGCCATCTAGTGTCTAAGTTTAAGTCTGTGTGATATTAAACAAGTAAAATATATATACAGTATTTGTTTTCCAATGTTCTTGTTCTGCAACGGTTGTGCTTTTTGAGTTGAAGGTTCCAAGGAACACTCAAAGAGGTCATATGTTGATTTTTTTTTTTTTACATATACAAAACGTTCTTGTGAATTGCACAGATTATGTTTTACAGAACCTCTTCATGCTGCTTTCTGTTGGTCTCTCCAGAGGCGGTCTTATTTACGTGCTGAAGCCCTCCTTCAGACCAAGCCCCCTTCGACTGCCATGTGTCAGTTTTGAGTGTTTCCATGTCGAGTCAGTTGACAGATATATGATATAAGTTAGAACTATAACTGGAACTAGAAATGGCAACAGTGGAGGGTTTTAGCGTTAATCGACAAGCCAACCTGCCCCACAACAAGAGGATAGAGAAAAATAAGGAACTTACCGACGACAACTTTGAACTACAACTGAATAAATATAGTGGACTCGCACAAAGTAATTTATTTATTTTTATTTTTTTATTTTTTATTAAATCAACATAGAAAAAAACACACGATACACTTTCAACTAGTGCATCAACCCAGAAAAAAAAAAAAACCCTCCCTCCCCTATTCACACTCACACACACCCACTCACACAAAAGGGGTTGTTTCTTTCTGCCAACAATATTCTGGTTTCCACAACATGGACAACACTTCTGCAAGGGACACAACACAGTCCCTGAAGTACACTTGATTGTTTGTGCTGCTGGTCCACTAACATTTTCATTTAATTACTATTTTTTCTTTCCCTTTTCTCCCTTATGTAATTATTTTTATATTGTTTACTTTCCTCTTTATCCAAGAAAATATTTATTTATCCTATCTATAAAAAAATAAAAATAAAATAAATAAATAAAAAAAGAAAGAAAGGACCTTATCTTCACCAGACCTGGCTGTAAATGAAATTAGCTTTGTTTAAAGGTTGTTTTTTTTTTTTTTTAAACCAGGTCCAGTCCAGATAATGTCCAAGTCGGGTCCAGCAACACACACCTTCATTCATGTACACTGAGAAAACAAACAAACAAACAAACAAACAAAAAAAAACCCAGAAAATTTTGGAACACAACAGATTGCATATAATCTATAAACAAAATTACATTTTAAAAACAAAAACAAAAAAAGTATTTACAGTCCAGCTTATGTTCAGGTCACTAAAAGTTAGGGAATACAACAACAGATAGCATATAATCTATAAATAATTACACTTTCAACATAAGCCTTTGAGGACTTCCCATCTTTTTTTATGTTTTTTGGCATCATTATCGTTTTCAACCATGTAACTTTCTAAAGTTAAAAAATACTGAATAAATGTTTTAAAGAAAGTAATACTAAGTGAATATCTGTTTTTGGCCTTAAAAATAAACCTTTTACCGAGTACTATAATTAAATTGATTAAATCATGATTGTCAATGAACTCTCCCAAAATAACAGAAACCACATCAAGCTTCATAAACAAACCAATCCTTAAACACATTTTTTCAACTTCCACCCAAAAGGAAGACACAATATGACAATACCAAAACAAATGCAGGGTGGATTCAGACTCCTGACAACAAAATCGGCAGTCATCTGACTCTGTCATATTCCATAATTTTAACATTTTCCCCGTGGGTAAGAAGTTATAAATAATTTTAATTTGAAAATAACGATTTTGCACATCAATAGTAGTTTTATAGATTAGTTTGAATATGGCATCCCACGGCAACGGGCAGTCAAAAAAGTCCTCCCATTTTCCAAATGTGTTGTATGGGGCAGCCTTCAAAGATTTCTTTATTAAATAAAACTAAGCTTTTACAAATAAAATCTACGCTAATTTTGTCAAATGCCTTCTCCAGGTCAGCTACAAAAATTAATCCTCTTTTATTTTCCATATTATAATTTTCTATAATTTCTAATAACTGTCTAATATTGTTTCCTATGTTTCTTCCTTGTAGGAAACCTGATTGATCTTGGTGAATAATATTTGACAAAACAGACTTAAGTCGTGTAGCCAAACATTTTGCCAGTATCTTAGCATCGTAACACTGAAGTGTTATTGGCCTCCAATTTTTTAGATAAACTGGGTCTTTGTACTGACCATTTATTTCCTGTTTCAATAGTAAAGAAATAAGACCTTCTGTTTGAGTATTAGACAAAAAACCTGTTTTATACGAGTAATTAAAACTAGAAAGCAATGGTTTCCTAAGCTCTTCATAAAAAACTTGATAAACCTCAATAGGTATTCCATCTAATCCTGGGGTTTTCCCTGGATGAAAGGATTTAACAGTTTCCACAAGTTCTTCCTCTCTAATGAGGCCTTCACATGAATGGCTTTCTTCTGAATTCAATTTTCTTTCATAATTTTCTGGAAAAAAATGTGTAATTTCTGGAGGAATTACCGGATTAGAAAAAATATTTTTAAAGTAATTTTCCATTTCTTTCAACAATGTAATGTGTGTGTCCAATACCTTTCCATTTGTTTTAATAAGCTTGGAAATGTTCTTTTTAGAACGATTTTTTATTTGGATATTTAAAAAGAATTTTGAACACTTCTCACCTTTTTTCATCCAGATTGCTCTGTTGCAGTCATAACTTTTCAATAATTGTTGTTCAACTAAATCTGCTAACTCCTTTTGTTTGGCTGTAAAGGAATTCAGTTGCTCACTAGTTGGATTATCATTACTATCAATGTTTTTTTGTAAATCCTCAATTTCTTTCTTTAATTCCTGTTCTGCCATTTTAAGTTGTTTTTTTTTCCATGAAGAATACGAAATGGCATATCCCCTAAAACAACATTTGAAGGCTTCCCAGAC
This sequence comes from Nerophis lumbriciformis, assembly GCF_033978685.3. Lineage (NCBI taxonomy): Eukaryota > Metazoa > Chordata > Actinopteri > Syngnathiformes > Syngnathidae > Nerophis > Nerophis lumbriciformis. The sequence goes on along the minus strand of NC_084578.2, from coordinate 24,801,389 downwards.
TATTTGGGGATTTGATGATCCTACATTATTTAAAAAAAAGTCAGTAATAAATTGCTTTGTTTTTTCAATAAATTCTTCATCCTGTAAAAGCATTTGATTAAACTTCCAATATCCGGGCCCACGTGTATTTTCTTCAATTGCAATATTTAATCCTATACAATTATGATCAGAACATAATTTATCATCGATTGATATTGCAGTCACTTTATTTAGCAATGAAAATGATATCAAAAAATAGTCAATACGACTTGCCTGGTTTTGTCTTCTCCATGTATACCGTACTAACCTAGGATTTTTTAATCTCCAGATATCAATTAAATCAAATGCATCCATAACATTTTGAATTTTTTGTAAAGATTGAGGATGATAATTCATTGAAAAATTCCCTTTTCGGTCCAGAACCATATCCAAAGCAACATTGAAGTCCCCCACAGCAATAATTTCCCCTTGTTGTTCTTGCAACATGTCACTTATTTCTTCAAAAAAGGAAGGTTCATCAACATTTGGCCCATACAGATTCAAAACACACATCTTTTGACCTTGAATAATCATATTTAATATTAACCAGCGTCCTTGTGGGTCTTTTTCCATAGAGTTAAATTGAAAATTAAAAGCTTTTTTAATCAAAATCATAACACCTTTTGAATTTCTGTGACCATGTGAAAAGAAAATCGGACCATCCCATTCTTTTCTCCATTTTTCTTCATCTAATTTTGTTGAATGAGTTTCTTGAAGACAAAAAATATCTTGTTCTTTTTCATTCAGCCACATAAATATAAGTTTTCTTTTTCTGTTGTCTGCAAGACCATTGCAATTATAACTAATTATTCCAACTTCATTATCATTCCTATAAACCATATGACCTGAGTAAATTCATAATATATTTGATTGATTCTCTTAATACCATACATTTCATAGACATGAAAATCTTGTAACTAAAAACTGCAGCATCACTTGCTATTTCCAAGGAAACCAATATCCCCTCTACTAAACCCACAAACACACCATTCACACCACAGCACACGAGACAAACAAACATATAACCCCTAAAATATATTATTCGCTGACCGTTTCCCAACATCTAACTACATTGTCCAGTCCCAGAATAAACTATAAAGCACCAAAAACAAAATGTCAATTTATATCCGTCAAGTTGTCGCCATGGTGATGTTGCGATGACGTCATCACTGCGCGACATTGTTATACATAGTTTTCACGCCCGACTGATTTCCCATGATGCTCCGCGCGATCCGCCATTTTGAAAGGCAAGCGCACCGGTACAACATCAGCAAATTCATATATACGAACCCGTTCACAAACGTATGCATAATGGCCGAGAAACCAGCAAAAAAGAAGTATAAAGAAGGCTTGGACAACCAGACGTTGGAAAGATACAACCAGAAGACACAATGCATAGGCGTTGACCCGTACGAAGTGCCGAAACAAAGTTTCACGTATGACCACAAATGCCTCCCGGCCATAACGTACATAGACATTTTGAACTACCTCGTCAATTACACCAGTGCCTATACAATGGAGGAATTGAGGGCATTCAAGTCTCTGGAGGCGTACAACCAGTTTATTAACGGATGGGTCAGCGACGTTAAAAGCATGACTGCAAACGAGAAAGTGCTTGTAGTGGGCAGGGTATGTATATATAACGTACATTAAAACCATGTGTTTAGCGAGGACACGTCGGACTCCTTAGGATAAGGGGAGTCTGCCCAAGCCTGTCCTCTCCCATCCACTTATATTTATTTATATATGTGATAAATTTGTTAATTTATTCAATTTGTTAGTTTTGATAATGCCCAACTGAAGAGTATAAAATATAATTCACGAGTATGACAATTTTTTTTCACTTAAATCCCAGATTGAAATGGAAAATATATGAATTTAAAGTATGCCCCCTCTCAATAACCCCCAGCCCACACACACCTTGTTATGCGCCTGTATAGCATACTAAGTGGGTTACTGGTGGTGTATGGACTACTTATGTATATACACTGATGGTGACTGAATGTATTCGAAAAACTAACAAATTATTTATTCTGTATTTTCAGGTGCGTCATTCTCAAAGGATGAACGAAACAGCATTGCGGCCATGGATTATAGCATCACCAAGTGGGATTGTAGACAGTGCTCACTGTGATTGTAAAAAACAACAACATTTATTTCATTGCAACACTTATGTAATTACCAAACAAAAGTGCATCTCTAATGTATCTAACTTATGACAAGGTTGATACCTAAATATTTTATCCATTGAGATCTACAACTCATTTCGTGTACAAGCAACCTGGGCTGAGATGGGCGCTATATATCCTGAGGGGGGGCTTTCGCTTTCGTGGTCCATCCCATAAAGGGCTTCGAGAATAGCAAATTGACAAAAAAATAAACAATACATAGTTCTAAAATGTTTAATAAACAGATTGAGACGTAATCCTACCTGTTACAAAGTGATCAGAACATATTTTGGAATGTTGAGATGGCTCCTCTTTCCTGTTGATGCTTGCCAACCACAAGCGTCGTCTCTCCTCGCTGATTTTCCTTGTCTGTTCTCCTTCGTTGTGTCTAATTTTAGGAATACTGAAAAATCCTCGCTGCACTGATCCATCCCGTCGATTTGTACATCCATTCACCCAACAGGAAATAACCATTATGCGCCTTTCACCAGTGTTTGCTCGAAGCTATTGTCAATAATCGTGAAGCGTGTCAACTAGGCCAGGTGTGTTTTGTTTGCCTCCCAAGATGGCGGATGACCCGGGATAACCCGGATGTGTGACGTCACGTAAACACCATGTATTGACTGGTCATGAAGAATTTAGTGCCTTTCAGTCTTCTAGAGAGAGCAAGCATTTCGTCTTTGCATTTGGAGTTAGTAAAGTTTACAAGCATAGGTCTTGGTTTAGCATCCTCCTTGCGTCTGCCAATCCTGTGTGCTCGTTCCATCTGGATCCTCTTAACTTTTTCCTCCGGGATGCCGAGTTGCTCCTGCAGAAAGGCTCTGACGAGGTTCTCCGCAATGTCGTAAGTTTCTCCTCCATCTTCGCTAATTCCCATGATTAGCAGGTTGTCCCGCATGCTCCTGCAGCGGAGTTCCAACAAGTCTGCCTTTAATTTCTCGTTCTCCGTTGTCAGTCTTGTAGTTTCGAGTTTCAGGCTTGTTAACTCAACTTTTAGCGTTGTCTGTTCCTTTTTTATCTCCATCATTTCAGAGTGATTGTGCTCGACTGATTTTTTCAGCTCTGAAACGTCAGTTTTTAGTTCATCTAAAATGTCAAGTTTTTCAAGTTTTTGAACCATAACTTGCAACATTTTTCGATCGTCCGGAGTAAACGTTGCATTTTCGTCCAATTCACTTGAGGACAATTTATAATTTATTACAAGTTATTTGCGTTTTGATTCCTTTGTTCCACGTTGTGGCATGGTTGCAGGCGAACAATTAGTCACTCGGCGTTCGAGGCACCTTATCTTCCGCCAAATCACTCTCGTGAGGAGTATATATCTCACCAATTGTAAAGAGGTGGATATATATTAGAAAACGACTTCAAATCGTATGTCACTGGCGCGTTTATGCCCTTTATAACGTTACATACTGGGATTTGTGTAGAGACGGTCTCAGCTCACGTTGCTCACGGCTGCCATCTTGACACAAAGTTATTTGTTTGAACTTCTATCATATATGTAGATATTTGCTGGTGTAACTAAGGCAAAATACCTCACTAAAGTCTCTAATTCCAAACGGTCATTTGGAGCAAGTTTGGAAGAAAGCGACATTGCAATATGCAATATCTCCACCATGCCCCTATGGTTTGACTTAACATTTTTGGGACTTATGGGGATCCCAATTACACAAAAACAGGGACCAACAGGTAAAAAAAAGTTGGTTTTGCACAACAGGCCCCCTTCAAATAATTTCTGCTAACTGATACATTTGTGTATCAGACTGGATAGCTCAGCTGATAGTGACACTTTCCCGTGCTAAAAAGTTTAGGGTGTGTTTGTGTATTTTTATTAAGTGATTTAACAGAGATTTGTGTTAAAAATCTCTTCTTTTTTTTAATTTTTTGAAATGTAAATGTTGGCAAGTATTAGAGATGTCCGATAATATCGGACTGCCGATATTATTGGCCGATAAATGCTTTAAAATGTAATATCGGAAATTATCGGTATCGGTTTCGAAAAGTAAAATGTATGACTTTTTAAAACGTACAGTATAAACAACTTCAACACTGTTAAAAATATGCGCCACGCTGTGAACCCACACCAAACAAGAATGACAAACACATTTCGGGAGAACATCCGCACTGTAACACAACATAAACACAACAGAACAAATACCCAGAACCCATTGCAGCACTAACTCTTCCGGGACGCTACAATATACGCCCCCCGCTACCTCCTGCCCCCCCACCTCAACCTCCTCATGCTCTCTCAGGGAGAGCATGTCCCAAATTCCAAGCTGCTGTTTTGAGGCATGTTTAAAAAAATAATGCACTTTGTGACTTCAATAATAGATATGGCAGTGCCATGTTGGCATTTTTTTCCATTACTTGAGTTGATCTATTTTGGAAAACCTTGTTACATTGTTTAATGCATCCAGCGGGGCATGACAACAAAATTAGGCATAATAATGTGTTAATTCCACGACTGTATATATCGGTATCGGTTGATATCGGAATCGGTAATTAAGAGTTAGACAATATGGGAATATCGGATATCGGCAAAAAAGCCATTAGCGGACATCTCTAGCAAGTATGGTCAGTGTTTAGCAGGTCTACAAATCCAGAACCACCACACTCATCAATAATTAGGGATTTCATCTGTAAAGGTTGCCTACGCACAAATCAGGGTAAAAAAGTAGCATAAATCACTGTTTTCGACGATATGGTGATTGAATGAAAAATGAAGGGGGAATGTGCGACAACTTGTGAGCTGTAACAATTTTAAAGATTCAAATTAGGCCATGATAAGTAAGGTCACACACAATTCACTTTGTATCAACCTTAACCTTTTGATATGTTTAATGAAATAACTTCTAAATGTAGAAATCTATAAAGCAGCTCACATCAGACTACCGTACGTCTGACAGCTAATCAGGCCAGAATGAAGGAGAAGTAAGCAGTGCATTTGCATCTTTGGAAATATGCACCTTGCCAGTTGTTTCACACCTTTTAATTCCCTCCATTAATGGCTTTCTGTCCTTCTTGGCTGACTTCTACTTTATTGACCCAATATCAATCGGCTCAGAGTTTTATGTGACTGCCGTCCAAACACAATCAGCTGGAAAGATTATGCTAATGCAACACACCACAAGAGTAATGCGGTGACCCAATTCCAAGTAATGTGGCTTATAACAGACATTCAATATCTCGAGAATTTGCCTATTTTCGTCATTTTAAATATATATTTATCCGACTGTGATAGGTTCGCTTCTACAGTAAGTGCGTATGTCTGCAAAATAACTGGAGGCGTCTCGATCAACATTTTTGGCCTCTGATCACGGTCCGATTTTTTGGCCTCATATCCGAACCAATTTCGAGTGCCAATACTATACTTAGTTTTATATGTTTTATAGCAAGTAACTAAATAAAGTGTCAATTGCACAATAACAAAAATAACAAAAACTAATATTTGCTGACATTTAAATCTTTAGGGTTTTGCCCTCAAAGACTTTCTGTATCCAGAGACTTACTCTGTAAACAATAACAAAAACGTATTATTATAAGAAACATATTGATCAATTCATTTGTGCATTGTTTATATACTAATACTATACTAGGTGTCAAAAGTATCAACATTGAAGCTTTAGTGGTTAGCTTTTTGTGTCGTCATGCTTGGTGTGTGTGGGTGTAGCATGCTTTGCGATTCCTTTTCCTCTAGTTCTTCAGTGAGAATGATACTGGAAGAAACTTTTATTTTCCGCCATGTTGGTGAGGACTGCTATCTTAGAAGCTACTTTGCACTGTGGATAGACGATGGGTTCATTGCAGCGTGTTGTCAATTTGGAGCCTGTGCTCTGGCAAGATATGCACCCTTCTGGAATTCATGCATCCCCTGCATGTGTGTAACAAGGAATATGGAAATTGAATTGTGTCTCCCTGAGTATGCATCCCTTTTATAGGTATTTGTCACATGAATAAAATCTTTAGCATGTAAACACTGAGACACAGATCAGTTAAAAAAGGCAAATATTGACCCCCCCGATACGATCTCGTGACATCTCTAAAAATAACTGAGCAGAAGTATCTGGTGTAATATAAAGTCACATGTTTTTCGTTATTATGCCAGGCCAGGGTTGTGTGGATATCAACATCGAGTTCTATGCTCAACAGTCCCTCATTCTTGATAGATACTAACTTAACAGACTTAGACTTAGACTTCCTTTTTATTGTCATTCAAATTTGAACTTTACAGTACAGATAAGAACGGAATTTCGTTGCATTAGCTCATGGTAGTGCAGGATAAAAAAAGCAATAAGGTGCAGATATAAATATAGAGATTACTGTACAGATAAATATATTGCCCTTTTGCATATGCATCCACTTTTATGGATGTATGTTATATTGTCTTTATATTCCAGCGAGTTAATCCATTTTTGGGGGGAATTGACGGGATAATCATGATGCTTTCAAGAGTCTTACAGCCTGAGGGAAGAAGCTGTTACAGAACCTGGAGGTTCTGCTACGGAGGCTGTGGAACCTCTTTCTAGAGTCTAGCAGTGAAAACAGTCCTTGGTGGGCCTGGGAGGAGTCTCTGCAGATTTTCTGAGCCCTGGTAAGGCAGTGGCTTTTTGCGATCTCCTGGATAGGAGGAAGAGGAGTCCTGATGATCTTTTCCGCCGTCCTCACCACTCTCTGGAGAGACTTCCAGTCTGAGGCACTGCAGGCTCCAGTCCAGACAGAGATGCTGTTGGTCAGTAGGCTCTCCATAGTGCCTCTGTAAAATGTGGTGATAAATGTAGCAGGCGTAGCTTAAAATGCTGCATTGCTTACTGCTTATGGTAGTCCATCGTATCCAATGATGACTTCTACTTCTTCTATTAGTGAGTTTTGAGGTAACTGAAAAGTCCAATACGAGAGCCACATTGTCTATTGAAGTTAGTGTTTGTTGTGGTCTTGGCTGCAGGGCCCATTTTCCTCCTCTGGCGTTTCCAATCCCTTGCTGCGCTTCTTGTTACGGCTCAGACTCCTGCCTCTGCCTCTCATTCATCTGTGCGCTCCAGTGAGAGCACCGCGGGCCACGCCCACGGGCATTCCCTATCTGCTGCGGGCGCGCCGACGCACGGTTGCAGGAGATCTGCAATTTCCGCACCTGCCCGTGATGAGCGATCAGCCTTCTTGAGCGGGTGCAACTTTCGTTCCCGTGCGAGAACGTAACCTTCTGTTCGCGTACAGTAAGCCACGTAAGCCAGTAAGCTACCATGAATTGATTAACGTGGACCCCGACTTAAACAAGTTGAAAAACGTATTCGGGTGTTACCATTTAGTGGTCAATTGTACGGAATATGTACTGTACTGTGCAATCTACTAATACAAGTTTCAATCAATCAACCAATCAGTCAAAAGTCATGCTTGATGCAATTCAGCTCTCTCTGTGTTTGCCCCTCTGTGTTTTTAGTGTAATTATAATATAATAATATAAAAAATCATCAAGTTTAAATACCACACTCTTGTGTCTGTGCCGTCTACTCCTTCCGTACGTAACAGTACGTTCTCGCCAAATTAATTAGGGACCAGACGGCACAGTTTTCCTTAATCCCGCCCCCAGTGACTTTTTGCACCGCTCACCATGGCTTTTGCTTCGCGCTCTGCCTTGGACAATTTTTCTAGCCCACCTCAGTAATATTATGGACTGTTTAGCAGTGCTATAGGGATGGAAGAATTCACCCGCCGCCTGACCGCCCGCCTCCCACCGTCAGTTACTGTTCCTCAGTTGGCAGGAAGCGTCTGGCATCCGCTGTCAGAGGGACAGGATAGTACAGCTGGTGGGGTAGCACAGTTGCGGCCAGCAAAACTACTACCAGCTGTCTTTCAGTTTGCCTGGCGGCATCCACCAACCAGGCTGGTCCCCGAGTCAGCACCAGCTCCCAGGCTGGTCCCCGAATAAGCACCAGCTCCCAGGTTAGCCCCCGAGTCAGCACCAGCTCCCAGGCTGGCCCCAGAGTCATCACCAGCTCCCAAGCTGGCCCCTGAGTCAGCACCAGCGCCCAGGCTGGTCCCCGAGTGAGCACCAGCTCCCAGGGTTGTCCCCCAGTCAGCACCAGCTCCCAGGCTGGCCTCCGAGTCATCACCAGCTCCCAGGCTGGTCCCCGAGTCAGCACCAGCTCCCAGGCTGGCCCCAGAGTCAGCACCACGACTAGCAGCACCACGGCTGGCCCTCGCGTCAGCAGCGCCGGATTCAGCACCACGGCAGGCTTCTCAGCCTGTGTCCTCCTCGACTCTGGCTCCAAAGACTTCGTCCTCCTCGACTCTGGCTCCAAAGACATCCTCCTCCTCGACTCTGGCTTCAAAGACATCGTCCTCCTCGTCTTTGGCGGACCTTTCCACAGCACCGCCAGCCTCCTTGTCTCCTGCAACGTCGCTACCGTGACCTCCGGCTGGCTGGTTGCACAGGCAGCCGACAGGTGCCCGCACGTGCCACCCTCTGTGGCCAGTGCATGGACGCATTCTGCGCCAACAGCAGCAGCACCCAGGACAGAGACATGATACTAATAGGCTGCTGTGGTTCTGGACCCACTCGCGTCCGCCTTCTCTACAGTCAAGAAGAGGGCCGTCCCTTGGTCGCCCGCCTCGCCGGCCGCAGCGGCATTCCACTCGCCGCCTCCACCAGACCCGTCCCCGGTGGATTCGGGGACACTTGGGTCGGCGACCCTCCACCAGTTCGCCCATCCACCCTCCCTTGACTTTTCATCTGTTTGTTTTCCTGATCCGACTTGTAGGATCCACCGCCTCTCATCCATCTGCGCGCCTTCGCACGGTTTTCTGTGTTGATTGAGCTGTGTTGAAGCAGCAAAAAAGGACATTATGTTAAAAGAAGAGTGTCCTGAAGCTGTCTCTGATAGTTGATATAATAATGTAACAGCATCATAAAGCATACATGAACTCCATGGTGTTCAGGGATGAATAGTCTCTCCTATTGCTATTGTACTAGTTTTTCAGCTATAGTTACATTAATCATTAGTAATGTAGCAGCTTAGTTTTGAATGGCAGGGTCCCTGCTATCACATGTTGATAAAAATATAACATTTACATAATAAAAATCAACTACAGGCTTCCCAAATGCTGTAATAAATTAAGCATGATGAGTTGAACATATGTCAGCATGTGGCCCCAATTTAAACTCTTTTTTTCAAACGCTTATTGCAAACGCATACTTACAGTAAGTCATTAATTTAACTTTGTAAGTCATAATTTTTACTTAGTAAGCCATTATTTTGTCATTATTTTGACTTAGTAAATTACTAAGTCATAATAATGACGTACTTAGTATCTTCGGTAACTAGGACTGTTTTGTTTTTACTTTACGGAAAAAATATCGAGATATATATCGTATATCGCCATTCAGCAAATGGAGCGGAAAACACAACCAAAAGTTGTAGGCTTCTTCATACGACGAAGCCGGCCTACTTCTCCGCAGTCTGTAGTCTATTGCCCCCCAGGCTGTGGTGGCAGCGACGAGGTGGAGACGTGATGGCGACAGGCCGAGTTACACCGATCCTTACACCCACCCACCCCCTTCCCCGGTCCCCTACCCCTGGAGAGTCACCACCTTAACTAACACATTTTCTGGGGGAAACACATTTATTAAATCTAAAATATTGAAATTCAATGATTTGGTGAATTTTGCCCAATCCACTGTATTTTCTTTCTTAATTTTCATAACTGAAACTACAATTTTAGTTGTTGTGCAGGAAAGCCTAGCGCTCTTATTTTCCTAAGAGTGTAAAAATCCACTCCATCCCATTTTAAATCATTATTTCATGATCGCCTGTATATTTGCCTCTAAACTTTTCAAAATATTCCCAAATCTGCACTGATTCAGGTAAATAAACATTAGCCTAATGGTGCTCCAGACCTTCGCCTGAAACCTAGAAGTGCCCGGATGTTCCTTTAGTTCACATGATTGCAACCAAGCTATAGTCCGGAAGCTCTGCCTTGCTTTGGGTGTTCGGTTTAAGTGATGGGTATGTTTGTCCTTCTGTCTTGATCATCCCTGTGATTTTCAAAGATTACAAGATTTTTCTTCTCTTTCTGTGTGGCTATAGACCATCTCCTGCTACATCAATGCTTGTGTTGCATCAGCAATAAATCATTTTGGAGGACAAATATGACAAATCCAATTTGAGAATTTCAACTTATTAACCCCTTTGCCGACAAATGCTCAGGAAGTTCCTGCCTTCAAGCGTCCCTATTTTATAAATACAGTTGTCCCTTGTTTATCCCAGCTAATTGGTTCCGGCCGGGCACAGCCCAAAGAGGCAACGTGAGTAACATGAGGATGGTGTGCTGCTGACCTCGACTGCGGATGTTGTGGATCAGTGGAGGGAATACTTCCAAGACCTCCTCAATCCCACCTACACTATGAGGAAGCAGTGTCTCGGGAATCTGTGGTGGGCTCTCCTATTTCTGGAGGTAGTTAAAAAGCTCATCGGTGGCAAGGCCCTGGGGGCAAATGAGATCCGCTCAAAGTTCCTTAAGGCTCTGGACAAGACTCCATAACATTGCGTGGACATCGGGGACGGTACGTCTGGATTGGCAGACCGGGGTGGTGGTTCCTCTCTTTAAGAAGGGGAACCAGAGGGTGTGTTCCAACTATCGTGGGATAACACTCCTCAGCCTTCCCAGTAAGGTCTATTCAGATGTACTGGATGAACCTCGGATTCAGGAGGAGCAGTGTGGATTTCGTCCTGGTCGTGGAACTGTGGACTAGCTCTATAGTCTTGGCAGGGTCCTTGAGGGTTCTCGCCCGGAAAAGGGTGGAGTGTCATCTACGGTTTAGGGAAGAGATCTTGCCCCAAATGGAGGAGTTCAAATACCTCGGAGTCTTGTTAACGAGTGAGGGAAGAGTGCATCGTGAGATCGACAGCGTCTTAAGTAATGCAGACACTGTATCGATCCGTTGTGGTAAAGAATACGCTGAGCCGGAAGGCAAATCTCTCAATTTACCGGTCGATCTACATATGGTCATGGGCTTTGGGTTATAACCGCAAGGACAATATCACGGGTACACCGAAATGAGTTTCCTCCGTCGGGTGCCGGGGCTCTCCCTTAGAGATAGGGGGAGAAGCTCTGTCATCCTGGAGGAGCTCAAAGTAAAGCCGCTGCTCCTCCACATCCAGAGCACCCAGATGGCGTGGTTCGGGCATCTGGAGGACACATGCCACCCGGACGCCTCCCTGGGGAGGTGTTTAGGGCACGTCCAACCGGTAGGAGACCTCGGATAAGCAGAAGAATATGGTTGGGTGGATGGATATATATATATACATATATATATATATATATATATATATATATACATATATATATATATATATATATATATATATATACTGTATATATATATATATATATATATACAGAGAGTGAGACAGAGAGAGAGAGAGAGAGAGACAGAGAGAGAGAGAGAGAGAGAGAGAGAGAGAGAGAGAGAGAGAGCTGTGTGCTCTGTGCTGTTGTTATTGGCTGTTGTAAACATTTTGGCTTTTTCTCATTTTTGCTGTTGTTTTTTTGTTGTTGTTTTTTTTAATGTGCCTAGTGCCAATGACAATCGAGTCACAGGCCACAAATGGCCCATGTGCTCCACTTTGGGCTGCTGTAGAAGCTAATTGTTTATGGCCACTATAGTTTTAATACCATAGTTTATTTGTTTAGGTCACACATGAGACACGAGTCACATGGTTTTTACGTCAGCACCGGAATGAGTAAAATCAGCTGTTCACCTGGATGGTTTTTCCTGTGTGATAGAAGAGGGGATAAACGGGGAAGTCATTCTTTAGCTGCCGCCTTATCATTTATCACTGCCTTTGCACATGTTTTGTATTCACAATAAATCAACACAAAATCCGTACTTGGGTGCAATGTTCACGGAATGTCGTATGCTTCCCGTCACAGGTGAGCGATGATGGTCATGGACTCGTGGCTGAGGGAGGAGTGGTATATATATATATATATATATATATATATATATATATATATATATATATATATATATATATATATATATATATATATACCAGACCACAAGGAAATGTTTAAATGTAGATTAAAATCATTGTAGGTCCACTTTAAGTGAGACTCCAAATCACGTTGAGTCTTTTGATATCAATTGTGTCAAAGATGCACCAATGTGGAGATGTGTTATTGATGAGGCAAGAGTTAAAAATGAAGTGCATCAAAATATTATTCTACCAAAAGCTGGTCAACTTGATTGTCACAGCAATGATAGCACCATCATTAGCTGTTTGGGTTTGTTAGCATTGTTTACCCTTAACCCGGAAACTTAAGTTCTGCCTCTCATGGGGGAGGGGTTCAGTCTGAGGCCAGAAAAGCAAACTCAATAGCCACAAAAAGCACATATATATATATATATATATATATATATATATATATATATATATATATATATATATATATATATATATATATACCAGACCACAAGGAAATGTTTAAATGTAGATTAAAATCATTGTAGGTCCACTTTAAGTGAGACTCCAAATCACGTTGAGTCTTTTGATATCAATTGTGTCAAAGATGCACCAATGTGGAGATGTGTTATTGATGAGGCAAGAGTTAAAAATGAAGTGCATCAAAATATTATTCTACCAAAAGCTGGTCAACTTGATTGTCACAGCAATGATAGCACCATCATTAGCTGTTTGGGTTTGTTAGCATTGTTTACCCTTAACCCGGAAACTTAAGTTCTGCCTCTCATGGGGGAGGGGTTCAGTCTGAGGCCAGAAAAGCAAACTCAATAGCCACAAAAAGCATATATATATATATATACATATTACGACACAGAAACCACAAGACCTGCAACGGGAGGTGAGGGGGGTGGAGCCTCCGGTGACAACGCTGCAATCCTTCTGGCATGGCTCCAGCCATCCATCACACCTAAGGAGTTAAGCGGTGGCAACGGCGTGGGGTGGAGGTTGGGGTATGTGTGCATATGTGCAGTCCACGGTACATGCTGTGTGTGTTGTTATGTTTTTAAGCCTGGAGCCGCTCTGGATGCACGGCAAAAATAGTTCAACTCCCCAGGTGTTGTTGAAAGAGGGAGGAATTCACAGCGGCGTATCCTGGGATGTTTAAAACAAAGCCTCGCCTCGGCCATCGAGGGAGACGAATTGTAGATAAGGATTGTTATTTTCCAGGCAAGCAGACACATTCCAATGGCGAGTCTGATCATAATCGTCCATTCTGGCTCTCAAGTTGATCAATCTTTGCATTTCCGAAAGCCTCTCTATGATATTATCTAGTTTGTGATTCAATTCTGAGATCGCCACAGTCCGAGTTCCCACATGGGTTCCCACAGGACCCATGCCATTGATCAAAACAAGTAGCATTTGGGCTCCTTGTACAGCTGCCATCATCTTCTAAATTTGTTGATACACCAAAGCGATGCTTAGCCCATTAATAGATGCTCTGCGATCACAGTTCCAACTAGATAGATATCTTCCACGTGCTTGACAGAAAAAATTGAGAGGCGCAGGATTAGCCATTTTTCCCACGAGTCCCTCATGAACCTGGCAGTGAACATTCTGTCAGGACAGGTAGGTTCCCCAGAACCTCTGCTCCTCATTGAGAAGACTTAGTCAATCTGGTTGAGGGTCCAGTTTTTCAAAAGAAAATAAGAAAAATACTGCACTCTACATACAAGACATAAGTATGACCTAATTTAACACTTAATGTTGCGCAAAAATACTGTATATAGTGACATGCAGTGCACAATAGTACAGTATATCTTAGCTTGGGCAATGTTAAAGGAAAAAAATAAAGATGTTTACATGAAGATACAATTAAATAAAACAGTAGATAAGGTCAAACTAAACAGAATTGTGCATGTTGTTTTTGCTTAATGTTGATGTGAAAACGTAGCATCAAGCTTTGCAGATTGAATTCTCCTCTTCCTGGGTTATACAATTACAATACAATGTTATTTCAATAATATTTGTCGTGGATGAGTTATTCCATGGGTTTCCTCCTGACTGCATGTAGACTCCCATATCTCTTGTGATGAATTTGAGATGGTCACAAAGAAATATGGGCGATGGAGAGAAAGGGTGAATCTAAGCTCAAATGCACAAAGTCATTCATCCAAATAACAAGATGATGATATCCTTTCTAAGCGCATCATATTTTATCTCCTATCTCATCTTGAAATCCACATCACCGCCCATCCTCTATATATTTATTTATATACACTTCTGCAATATCTGTGACTTGAGGGTGGCAACAATCGCCCTGAAATAGCAATCTAGATACAACACCCACCTGAAAATATGACCTATAAAATAAACTGTAGCTGCTACATCATCATCACAGTTGTTTCTTTATTCAATCTTCTAATTTTGACAGAGAGATAAAAAATATAACTCTTATATAACTCTTAATATAAGATATGTACATGGTGGCAAATGTTTTGTAATAATTTTTGTTTGTTTTTAAGTATTGTAGTCCTTGGATTTAGAGCACACAAACTCCACACTTGCAATACTTAAGTAGATATGTTGTTTGTTTTTTTATTTATTCATTTGCAATAGTGTTTTTATATATATATATTAGAGATGCGCGGTTTGCGGACACAACCGCGGAGTCCACGGATTATCCGCGGATCGGGCGGATGAAATTAAAAAAAATAAGATTTTATCCGCTCGCGGGCCGGGTCGGGCGGATTAATTAGATTTTTTTTTGTTTTTTTTTTTGTTTTTTGTTTTTTTGCGGGTGGCAGTTAAACCAATTCGGAAATATATATACATAGTTAAATGTTGTTACCCACATACGAAAAACGAGCAGGCACCTGCAGCATATGCCACAACAGAAGAAAAAAAAAGAAAAGAGATGGACACTTTTACGGAGCGGAGAAGGGACGCCTCGCCGGGGTCCGGGACCGAGGCCCCTTCCCCCGAGAGGGCCCCACCGGGAGCCGTAGCTGAGGCGATCCGCGAGAAGGGCCCGACGCACGTCCAGGGTCACTACCGCGCCCACCGCACCGACACCCCGCCTCGTCCGCTTTCGCCGCGGCCGGCGTCACGCGCAGCAGGTAAGCAGCTTACCTGCCCGCCACCCCCGTGGCCGGGGGCTCGTAACATGGGTCACTCCGCGCGCTCCGCCCGCGCAGCTTACCTGCTTGCCACCCCTGTTGCCGGGGGCGCGTAACAGGGGTCACTCCGCGCACAGTGCGCTCACGAAAGGGGTGGGGCTCACCCTGGTTGATATAGAGAGCAGGACGGTGGCCATGGAATTTCATTTAAGGTTTGTGATAAACCATCAAACTCATTCGTTAAAAGGACTCTATAGTAATATAAAGCGAAATTTTCTGGACATTATCATGCAAGAAAAGTTTATTTTTGGGATCGCGATCACCGCGTAATGATTTTTAAAGGTTGCATTACATTATTAACTGTCCCATGTGATCAGCCAGTGCGATTGGAAGTCCATGCTCAATTATTGCCTCCGTAAATAAAACTTCGGCATTTATCACATCCAAAGAATCTGTTTGGGCGACGAAAAACGTTGAAAGTTTTCCACTTGTATCGCTAGCAACGGCATTAGACTTGTGTTTTTTTGTCCCAACGTGGTCTTTTACATCGCTAATTCCTCCGTGTCCGATCGAAAAATTTTGTCTGCACAAGGTGCAATTCGCGTAGTTTTCACCCTTTTTTTTTTTTTTAATTAATATTAGATATATAACAACGGGCGGATGGCGGGCGGATGCAGTTTTGATCAAACGTTACATCGGGTGGATGGCGGATGGATGACGACTTTCTGACGCGGTTGCGGATGAGATAAATTGCCTATCCGCGCATCTCTAATATATATATATATTTTTTTTTTTTCAGTCTAACAGAGCCCCCTCGTGGTAATGTGAGGTTTCACATCCATTCATATGTAGCGTTCATAGCTGATTTAGATCTATACCTTGTATACTGACTTATTTTGAATGTTTTTACTGTATTTAATTTTGAAACATAATTGAAATTAAATAACTACACAAATTATAACACATAATAACTAATTCTACATAATTACACAAGTGGGTATATAGTATAATCAATACATCAAATTATTATAGTATAATCAATACATCAAATTATAAAGCTGCACTGCTTGCCAGGATAATTTCTCTTTTGACAATGCTCAAACAATAAACACAACTTACATTGAAAACAGCAAGTGCATACATTGAAAGAGGACTGTTAAAAACAAAAAAAATACCATTTGATTTTGTTTAGAATGATTACAGCAGAGGAAATGAAGCATTTTGGGAGATGTTTTTTTGGGCCAGTGGGACTCATCATATATTTTGCTCATAAATACTGTGTATTGGCACAATATATCATGAAAACTCTAAATACACATCAGTCCTGGTCGTTAATAGTCTCTTTATTTCAGACACGGGGGGATCCATAGCACAGAAAAAGAAACCATACCGCGATAAAAACCCAAATAAAAGAAAAACAAGCAGAAATAAAATAAATAAAAAACTTGTATAAAAATTAAAATAAAATAAATTAAAACACTCCACAATATTCAATGTCCAGCATACAGGCTTACTCGCCAATGGTTCCACAGACCGGATGAAAATCTGACAGAACTGCGAGTCGGGTTAGTCAGATTACAATACCTTAATGTGGTTAAAGTAACCCAATTCAAATTAAATTTTAATTAGTAATTACATTTATTTTTTAAATATTTAATCTATTCATCATGGCCTTTGTACTATATTTATTATAATGTATAATTACAATGTGGAAAACTACCCTGCTGAATATGTAAATGTACAAACACCGCTATAACTACTACAACTACAATACACTACAACAACTACGAGAAACTACAATACACTACTACAACTACTACAACTACAAAACACTACTACAACTACAAACCTTGTTTCCATATGAGTTGGGAAATTGTGTTAGAGGTAAATATAAACGGAATACAATGATTTGCAAATCCTTTTCAACCCATATTCAATTGAAAGCACGACAAAGACAAGATATTTGATGTTCAAACTCATAAACTTTTTTTTTTTTTTGCAAATAATAGTTAACTTAGAATTTAATGGCTGCAACACGTGCCAAAGTAGTTGGGAAAGGGCATGTTCACCACTGTGTTACATCACCTTTTCTTTTAACAACAATCAATAAACGATTGGTAACTGAGGAAACTAATTGTTGAAGCTTTGAAAGTGGAATTCTTTCCCATTCTTGTTTTATGTAGAGCTTCAGTCGTTCAACAGTCCGGGGTCTCTGCTGTCGTATTTTACGCTTCATAAAGTGCCACACATTTTTGATGGGAGACAGGTCTGGACTGCAGGCGGGCCAGGAAAGTACCCGCACTCTTTTTTTACGAAGCCACGCTGTTGTAACACGTGCTGAATGTGGCTTGGCATTGTCTTGCTGAAATAAGCAGGGGTGTCCATGAAAAAGATGGCGCTTAGATGGCAGCATATGTTGTTCCAAAACCTGTATGTATCTTTCAGCATTAATGGTGCCTTCACAGATGTGTAAGTTACCCATGCCGTGGGCAGTAATACACCCCCATACCATCACAGATGCTGGCTTTTGAACTTTGCGTCCATAACAGTCTAGATGGTTCGCTTCCCCTTTGGTCCGGATGACACAATGTCGAATATTTCCAAAAACAATTTGAAATGTGGACTCGTCAGACCACAGAACACTTTTCCACTCTGCATGAGTCCATCTTAGATGATCTCAGGCCCAGAGAAGCCGGCGACGTTTCTGGATGTTGTTGATGAATGGCTTTCGCTTTGCATAGTAGAGCTTTAACTTGCACGTACAGATGTAGCGACAAACTGTATTTAGTGACAGTGGGTTTTTGAAGTGTTTCTGAGCCCATGTGGTGATATCCTTTAGAGATTGATATCGGTTTTTGATACAGTGCCGTCTGAGGGATCGAAGGTCACGGTCATTCAATGTTGGTTTCCGGCCATGCCGCTTGCGTGGAGTGATTTCTCCAGATTCTCTGAACCTTTTGATGATATTATGGACTGTAGATGTTGAAATCCCTAAATTTCTTGCAATTGCGCTTTGAGAAACGTTGTTCTTAAACTGTTTGACTATTTGCTCACGCAGTTGTGGACAAAGGGGTGTACCTCGCCCCATCCTTTCTTGTGAAAGACTGAGCATTTTTTGGGAAGCTGTTTTCAATCACAGCACCCACCTGTTCCCAATTAGTCTGTTCACCTGTGGTATGTTCCAAATAAGTGTTTGATGAGAATTCCTCAACTTTATCAGTATTTATTGCCACCATTCCCAACTTCTTTGTCACGTGTTGCTGGCATCAAATTCTAAAGTTAATGATTATTTGCAACAAAAATTTTTTTTATCAGTTTGAACATCAAATATGTTGTCTTTGTAGCATATTCAACTGAATATGGGTTGAAAATGATTTGCAAATCATTGTATTCCGTTTATATTTACATCGAACACAATTTCCCAACTCATATGGAAACGGGGTTTTTACAAGAAATTATGATACACAACTACAAATATATGATAAACCACAATATAGTATAACAACAATAACACTACAAGAAATTACAATACATTACTACAAATACTACAAATACAATACACTACTACAACTACAAGAAACCAAAATAAATTATTACAACAACTACAACTACCAGTACAATAAAGTACAACAAACTAATACAACTACTACAACTGCAAGGGAAATGACAATACTCTGCCACAACTACTACAACTACAATGAACTACAATACAAAACTAAAAATAAATTAAAAAAACAATACATTGCTTCAAGTACTACAACTACAAAAACAAATGCATACACCACTAAAATTACAAGCAACTACAAATACACTACTATAAACACTACAATCAAATAATTTTTTTGATTTGGAACATGTTGAAACTTCACAAGCACACATTTTCTGCTCAGACAGAGCCAAGGCGCAGGGGGCTGGATGTCTGTCTCAACCAGTTGGGTAGAGATACAGAGACACAGTAGAGGGACCGTATTAGGGCTGCGAATCTTTGGGTGTCCCACGATTCAATTCAGTATCGATTCTTGGGGTCACGATTCGATTATAAATCGATTTTTTTCGATTCAAGGCAATTCTCGATTCATCCATCCATCCATCCATTTCCTACCGCTTATTCCCTTTGGGGTCGCGGGGGGCATTGGAGCCTATCTCAGCTATAATCGGGCGGAAGGCGGCATACACCCTGGACAAGTCGCCACCTCATCGCAGGGCATTCTCGATTCAAAAACGATATTTTTCCGATTCAAAACAATTCTCTATTCATTCAATACATAGGATTTCAGCAGGATCTACCCCAGTCTGCTGACATGCAAGCAGAGTAGTACAAACCCGGTTTCCATATGAGTTAGGAAATTGTGTTAGATGTAAATATAAACGGAATACAATGATTTGCAAATCATTTTCAATCCATGTTCAGTTGAATATGCTACAAAGACAACATATTTGATGTTCAAACTCATAAACATATTTTTTTTGCAAATAATCATTAACTTTAGAATTTGATGCCAGCAACACGTGACAAAGTAGTTGGGAAAGGTGGCAATAAATACTGATAAAGTTGAGGAATGCTCATCAAACACTTATTTGGAACATCCCACAGGTGAACAGGCAAATTGGGAACAGGTGGGTGCCATGATTGGGTATAAAAGTAGATTCCATGAAATGCTCAGTCATTCACAAACAAGGATGGGGCGAGGGTCACCACTTTGTCAACAAATGCGTGAGCAAATTGTTGAACAGTTTAAGAAAAACCTTTCTCAACCAGATATTGCAAGGAATTTAGGGATTTCACCATCTACGGTCTGTAATATCATCAAAGGGTTCAGAGAATCTGGAGAAATCACTGCACGTAAGCAGCTAAGCCCGTGACCTTCGATCCCTCAGGCTGTACTGCATCAACAAGCGACATCAGTGTGTAAAGGATATCACCACAAGTTAAAACTCTCCTATGCAAGGCGAAAACTGTTTATCAACAACACCCAGAAACGCCGTCGGCTTCACTGGGCCTGAGTTCATCTAAGATGGACTGATACAAAGTGGAAAAGTGTTCTGTGGTCTGTTGAGTCCACATTTCAAATTGTTTTTGGAAACTGTGAACATCGTGTCCTCCGGACCAAAGAGGAAAAGAACCATCCGGATTGTTATAGGCGCAAAGTTGAAAAGCCAGCATCTGTGATGGTATGGGGGTGTATTAGTGCCCAAGACATGGGTAATTTACACATCCGTGAAGGCGCCATTAATGCTGAAAGGTACATCTAGGTTTTGGAGCAACATATGTTGCCATCCAAGCAACGTTACCATGGACGCCCCTGCTTATTTCAGCAAGACAATGCCAAGCCACGTGTTACATCAATGTGGCTTCATAGTAAAAGAGTGCGGGTACTAGACTGGCCTGCCTGTAGTCCAGACCTGTCTCCCATTGAAAATGTGTGGCACATTATGAAGCCTAAAATACTACAACGGAGACACCCGGACTGCTGAACAACTTAAGCTGTACATCAAGCAAGAATGGGAAATAATTCCACCTGAGAAGCTTAAAAAATGTGTTTCCTCAGTTCCCAAACGTCTAATTAGTGTTGTTAAAAGGAAAGGCCATGTAACACAGTGGTTAACATGCCCTTTCCCAACTACTTTGGCAGGTGTTGCAGCCATGAAATTCTAAGTTAATTATTATTTGCAAAAAATAAATTAAGTTTATGAGTTTGAACATCAAATATCTTGTCTTTGTAGTGCATTCAATTGAATATGGGTTGAAAAGGATTTGCAAATCATTGTATTCCGTTTATATTTACATCTAACACAATTTCCCAACTCATATGGAAACAGGGTTTGTACCTTATAAACGCTTGTTTGAACAGTGTCATGTCTTTTGGATCATGTTTTGTTTTGTTTAGTTATGTTTGGTTTTTGGATTCTTTAGTTTCTGTTTACGCTCCATTGTTTTTGTTTCCATGACTACTCATTGGTTTCACCTGTCATGCATTTGGACTCACGCACCGGACTCATTTGGACACATGCACCTGTTGTAATCATGTCACTATTATTTAAGCTTTCAGTTGCCAGGCAGTCTGTCTGGCGACATTATCTTAACTCTGTTTACCACATTACCCTTGTCACTCATGCTTGTATTCCATGCATAGTTTTCATGCTGTTTCACACCACAGTAAGTGTTGTTTTTGTTTTTATGTCCATAGTTCTGCCTTTGTGCATGTTTTTGTTTCATTAGCCAAGTTTGTACTTCCGCCTTGAGCACGCTTTTTTATTTCTTTTGTTAGTGTTAAAATAAATAATATAATCACCTCCAAGCCATGTCCGATCCAGCTTTACTTGCATCTCGGGAAAACAAACAACCCATAGTCCACGTATTGTCAAACAGCCTCTTAAACTGGATCATATTGGTACTTTGTTTGAGTTCTTTGCTTATTCCATTCCATAATTTAATTCCACATGCTGATATGCTAAAGGTCTTAGGTGTTGTAGGTGCATACAAAAGATTTAAATTAGATTTTGCTTTAAGTTTATATTTATCGTTTTTTGTTGGGAACAATTGTTGTACATTCTTGAGTAGCAGCTTATAGTTTGCTTTGTGCATAATTGTAGCTGTTTGCAAATGCACCAAATCATTGAATTTCAACAGTTTTGATTCAATAAACAAAGGGTGTGTATGCTCTCAATATAGAATATAATTAAAATAGAATAGAATAGAATAAAATACTTTATTTTGTCATTGTAAAATAAAATTATGTTGGGTGACTGTCAACAGCAGCTGGAGATAAAATAGACCAGGGGTGCTCACACTTTTTCTGCAGGCGAGCTACTTTTCAATTGATCAAGTCGTGGGGATCTACCTCATTCATATATATAATTTATATTTACTTATTTATGAAACATATGTTTTTGTTAACAAGTTAAAGGTGTTTAATGATAATACAAGCATGTTTAACACATATAGTTAATATTGTTAAGTTAAAGGTGTTTAAAGATAATGCAAACATGTTTAACACATATAGTTAATATTGTTAACAAGTTAAAGAGGTTTAGTGATAATGCAAGCATGTTTAACACATATAGTTAATATTGTTAATAAATTAAAGGTGTTTAATGATATTACAAGAATGTTTAACACATAGTTAATATTGTTAACAAGTTAAAGGTGTTTAAAGATAATACAAGCATGTTTAACACTTATAGTTAATATTGGTAATAAGTTAAAGGTGTTTAAAGATAATACAAGCATGTTTAACACATATAGTTAATATTGGTAATAAGTTAAAAGTGTTTAGAGATAATACAAGCATGTTTAACACATATAGTTAATATTGTTAATAAGTTAAAAGTGTTTAGAGATAATACAAGCATGTTTAACACATATAGATTCATTTCTTTCATGAAGACAAGAATATAAGTTAGTGTATTACCTGATTGTGATGACTTGCATTGATTGGAATCAGACAGTAGTGCTGATAAGGTCCGCATTTTCGAATGGAGGAGAAAAAAAGTCCTCCTTTCTGTCCAATACCACATGAAAGTGGTTGGTTTTTGGCATTTTATTTATCCAGCTTCCGTACTCCTTTGT
Source organism: Nerophis lumbriciformis (assembly GCF_033978685.3). NCBI lineage: Eukaryota > Metazoa > Chordata > Actinopteri > Syngnathiformes > Syngnathidae > Nerophis > Nerophis lumbriciformis. The sequence goes on along the minus strand of NC_084578.2, from coordinate 24,778,555 downwards.
ATACACTTTACAAGAAATACATTGTCGGCAAACTCCGTAGCTTGCTAGCTTGTGCACGCCAGCTTTCTGAGACTCTTATTTTGGTAGCGCAGGCAGGATGAAGTAGCGCTTTTATTGTGCAACTGTGCAGTCGGTCTTTGGAGTTTTGACGACAGATACGGCGCCAGAGTCTGTTGAAATAAAGTGTTTCTCGCCTTCCAGTCGGTAATTTTAATGAGCTGGCAGCAGCCAGCGTCATCTCAGAAGACCCTCGGGTGCCGTGAATGTCAATCAAGTGACGAAAGTGACGTCATAGTGAAGATTTATGATCGCTCATTTTTAGGACTATTTTTTTAATGGCTGGCTGGTGATCGACTTACACACCCTCCGAGATCGACCGGTAGATCGCGATCGACGTAATGAGCACCCCTGAAATAGACAATAAAAAGACCCACGAAGATTAAAAACAACGAAAAACATACACAGTTTAAAAAACTAAAAACTGTAAGATAAACTAAGATAATTGTTCATATTGTGCAAACTCTCCATGCCTTTAGTATGCCTGGGAATTGTTTGTTAACCCAGTTGTCTTAAGTTGTTGAGAGTTTTAATGAACCGGTATCTCTTTCCCGAGGGCAGAGGTGTAAACATGTGGTTACCAGGATGTGTCATGTCTCTGCTTATGGTCCTGGCTTTCTGTTTGAGGCTTTCTGTTTGAGGCTTTCGGGTTGAGGCTTTCTGTTTGAGGCGTTCAAGTCTGGCGGTGTAATGCCGATTATCTTTTGTGCTGATTTTACCACACGAAACAGCTGTTTCCTATTTTCTACTGTGCAGCTGGAGTACTACACTGTGATGCACTGGCACAGGACGCTCTTAATTTGGCACATCTTAATTTAGCAATATATGGGAGTGTAGTCCGAACCCCTTCAGCTTTTTAGGAAGAAAAAAGTGTGGGCTTTCTTAGGGACCACTCGAGATATTGTACAATCTCTGTAACTGTACAATCTCCGCTACCTCATTGTTTATTTGTATTGGTGAGTGTGTGGTTTTTGTAGATCTCCCAAAATCTATGATGATCTGCTTTGTTTTGGCGGTATTTAACACAAGGTTGTTTTCCAGACACTGTTTTTCCAGTCGCTTGACTTCCTCTCTGTAAAATGTCTCCTCCACATCTGTGATCAACCCACTAAAGTGGGACTGAATCCAACATTATGTATGATTCTGACTGACCTTTTTTGTAACACAGTTAGTGAATAAAGCGTACTTTTGTAGGGCATTGGCAATTTCCTTTATTATTCCGATGAATGCCATCGATGTTGAGATGTTAGCTCTGTATCTGAATTGGTTCTCCACTAGTGTTCCACTTTTGTGTATGAATTTGTCCAATCTGTTAAGGAATAACTTTTCAATGATTTTAGAAAATTGTGAAAGTAAAGAAACAGGTCTGTAACTTGTAAAAAAAAAAAATGTTTTTGTCTCCATTCTTGTAAGTTGGTACAACTTCTGCTATTTTTATTTGGTTGGGAATGTGCCTGTTTGAAACAAAAGATAGCTGATATACGTTAGTGGTACTGAAATGTGTTCAATAACCTTTTTTTAATCATTTCCATATCTACTATGTGACAGTCGGTTGAGGTCTTGGATTTACGGTACATATCATTACAATTTAGATGAGTTCCTCTTTTGTCACATTCTTGAGGAACATTAAGTTGGGATTTTTATCTATGGTTTCATTCAAGTCCTTAACTGACGCACCATCTACATCGATTTCATATTTGTGCCAATAACAACAATAACAAACTAGTTATTAAAGTGTTAAACTACTTATTTCATAATGTCACTTTTTATGTTTCCATCTAGAAAGTATTGAGTGTAATTCTTCTTGGCACCATTTTTAATGACACTATTTAGGATGCCCAGTGTTCCTCCCATATTGTTTTTGTTCTTATTTAATAAATATCTGTTATATTTTTTCCTACATATTCGTAGGATGCTAGTCAGCTTGTTGTTATACTTTTTGTACTTATTTCTTGCCTCTATAGTTTGCTGTGTTATAAATATTCCATATACTGTAATGTCCCTGTTATTGTTATAAACAATTGTTGTCTTTGTCATCTATGGTTGAATGTTCTTATTTTGCTTTTTACTAATTAGTTTCCATGGATAATGTGTGTCATAAAGTATCAGAAAAGTATTTAAAAAAATGTCACATACATATAGCTACATCATTTTCACTCTACACATTGTCCTAAGCCTTCATATTCTTTGAAGTGGATTTTCGTCTTCCATGTTCCTATTCCTGTAGTTTCTGTCATAGATTGTGAAAACTAGTCGATGATTTGTGTTTGTTTATACAGTAAATGTAACTAATCTGTTATGAAAATAGTTTTTAATACCTTTGGAGAATTGTGGGAGTGATGCAACTGGTCTGTAGTTTGTGAAATGATGTGTGTCTCCTGTCTTGTAGTTTGGTATTACTTTGGCTATTTTCATTAAGTCTGGGAATTGTCCGGTTTGTAATGATAGACTACTTATACATGTTAATTTTGTTAACAATGTATATTTTTTTTATTTTATTGTCATATAAGATATTGAGGGCTAGCATATATTTTCTTGCATGTTTGGTCCTAAATTCACAAAATAGTTGTTAAAATCAATAAATATGTGTTTCATCCATCATGTCCTTTCTGTCAATTCCATCTTTAAAGTATTGAGAGTAATCTGCTTTTTTTTTTTTTTACAAATGTTCTTAATAACACTGTTTAGGATGTCCCATGTTGCTTTAATGTAATTTTTGTTCTTAATATGTTCGTAATATTCTTTCTTACACTCTGTTTGAGTCTTTATTAGATTGTTTTTGTACCTTTTATATTTGTGTTCTGCTTGTTTAGTTCTTAGTTTTATGAATTATCTGTGCGATGTATTTTTCTTCTTATTAGTGTTCTGTAATACTTTTGACATCCACGTTTTTTCTTTCTTTTTCTTCTTTTTATTGATTAGTCAAACTATTGATAGTTTTTGTCATAATTCATAATGTAGATATTTAAAAATGGTAATAAACTTATTTAACATATTTTTCACTATACAAATGTCCCTATGTTTGTTCTTTTAAGTCGTTCTCAAAAGTCATAAAATATTTTCTCTGTGTATTTGTTTTGCATAACTCCTTATGTTTTTTACTTCTTTCTTTAAAGATTCCATTGTACATGGTGAAAACTGATAGAGGATTAGTGTCATCGCTAATTAATAAGCTCCTGTTTGTTTTTGTTTTAAAGTCATGAATAAAGATATTGACAATTAGTGTTGCTTTGTACAGTTTTTTCTCGGTTTAGTTATTTGTGGGTATAAACATATTCTGCACATTGTATCCATAAAGTCAGCATTTGATTTTTTTGGCTCTGTCGAATGCAGAAAGTAATTTTAATGTCTCCGCTTATAAAAATGTAATTTTGGTAATTATTTTTGTAAGTTGTTTTTATCCAGTCCAGTGCTTGATTTTGGTGCCTGTATATGCAGCTGAGAATCACACTTTTACTTTTTACCTGACATATTCCATATTATTATACACTCTAGTAGTTATCAATGACTGTTGTTTTATCTATTACTACTTTTAACTTAATATTATTTTTCACGTATGCTGCTACTCCACCTCCATTCTTATTATGTAGTTCAATTCCTGTCTATTCAATTCAAACTCTTGTCCTCTTTCTTCATCAAGACAGGTGTCTAAAATTGTAATTACTTTAAAAGTTTAATTGAATTGTCTCAGCTGGGCCTGGCCTGATAACAAATGTTGCTTGACGATATATTGACCTACAAATTATTGCCAATTAATGATAGTATTATAAACATTATCGGAGATTGCAAAAAGCCGCTGCCTGACCAGGGCTCAGAAAATCTGCAAAGACTCCTACCACCCCCACCAAGGACTGTTTTCACTGCTGGACTCTAGAAAGAGGTTCCGCAGCCTCCGAAGCAGAACCTCCAGGTTCTGTAACAGCTTCTTCCCTCAGGCCGTAAGACTCTTGAACGCATCATAGTTAAATTATCCCCTCAACTCCCCCCAAAATGGATTAACTCGCTGGAATATAACATACATCCATAAACGTGGACGCATGTGAAAAAGTGCAATATATTTATCTGTACAGTAATATATTTATTTATTTATTTATATATATTTATTTATTTTATATATATATATATTTATATATTATTTATATTTATATATGCTTGTTTATTGGGGATAAGTTGATTGGCAACACTAAATTGGCCCTAGTGTGTGAATGTGAGTGTGAATGTTGTCTGTCTATCTGTGTTGGCCCTGCGATGAGGTGGCGACTTGTCCAGGGTGTACCCTGCCTTCCGCCCGATTGTAGCTGAGATAGGCTCCAGCGACCCCAAAGGGAATATGCGGTAGAAAATGGATGGATATTTATATATGCACCTTATTGCTTTTTTATCCTGCACTACCATGAGCTTATGTAACGAAATTCCGTTCTTATCTGTGCTGTAAAGTTCAAATTTGAATGACAATAAAAAGGAAGTCTAAGTCTAGTCTAAGTATATTATTTTGAAACTTAATTGGCCACTGACGAAATGATGAAGCAAGCGCGGCGCATTAATTTCAAAAACGCATCACAGCGTTTGTTTTTAATTTTTTCTTCATCACTGACTACTACTCACTGCAGACTTCATGAGAGCCAACAATAAAACATCACTTACTGTATAAGGTCCACTGTCATTAAAATGCCGACGGCTAGGATGTTCATCCATACATCCATTTTCTACCGCTTGTCCCGTTCGGGGTCGCGGGGGGTGGTGGAGCCTATCTCAGCTGCATTCGGGCGGAAGGCGGGGTAGACCCTGGACAAGTCGCCACCTCATCGCAGGGCCAACACAGACAGACAGACAACATTCACACACTAGGGTAAATTTTTAGTGTTGCCAATCAACTTATGCGCATGCACGCGCACTTATGCGCATGCCTTTGGAGGTGGGAGGAAGCCGGAGTACCCGGAAAGAACCCACGCAGTCACGAGGAGAACATGCAAACTCCACACAGAAAGAGCCCGAGCCCATGATCGAACCCAGGACCTTCGTATTGTGAGGCACACGCACTAGGATGTTCATATATTCCTATTTAGATGAAGAATGACCATAACCCTCAGGAAGAAACGGAGTGTCTTTTTTGTGTCTTTCTCGCAACTTCAATGCGTACCAACTTGTCGGATTACCTCCTCAGACTTCTCCTGTCCTTCCAGGTGAGATGCATGATTTATGATCTCCAATAAACTTCCAGGGAGGAAGGAAGCAAGAAGGCAGCAGACGGCAGATCACTCAAGGATGGAAACTTAGGGACATGTACACGGTGGTGATAGCGCCTTGGCTATGAATAATGTGTCTGCGTTAGCGTTTATGATGACAATATCATTAATACTTGGTTAATAATTAAGTCACGAAATATTGGTGGTTTTTGAATGTTTATTTATTGGATTTTATGGGTGAACTTTTAACACCCCCCATTGACTCAGCTGTAAGCAGACTTTTATTAACTTTTATTTGATATTTAGAATGCATTAAAAAAAATCCATCCATCGCAAATTTCCAAAAAAAGTGCAGTTCCCCTTTAAGTTTTCTCGCAGCGATACAATTTTGTTGCCATATAAAGTTAAAAGTTAAAGTGCCACTGATAGTCACATACATACTAGGTGTGGTGAAATTAGAACAAAGAACAGACAATTCTCGTCTGTCTGTGCAGCGCAAGCACTGATCCTGCAGCCGTGTGTGGAACTATCAGTTTGCACGTTTTTCTGACACATGCTAAATAAAGCGCAAAATAGTGCTCACACAATGGTGATGAGTGTTGATAAATCACATTGCGCGTGCTAAATAATCATATTTGCATCTTCTCCTCCCAGTACAGTGAGTATTTTGATGATCAGCTTATATTTTGCTTATTAATGAAGACAGAGACGCAAAATGGATTGCTGGCCCTATTCTGCTCACTTAACACAAGCAATCCACTTTTCACAAATTTAGTAGATCAGCTTTGTGTATGGTATCAGGTTTGCACGTGTTTTAACATTTAGTAAATCAGGCCATTAGCATTGTAGACGGTAATCAGAAGAGTGTTTAAGCTACGAGTGATTAAGATAATTGTCCACTTCAAGAAATAAATAATTGATCATGTTTATTGTTATGCAAGTACACAAGAAACAAAGATATGTTCTGGTTAGTCGGGTAATGTGCGCATTTAAGCTCTGCTTAGGGACAATTTTGATTTGTGAAAATTACAATTATTGGCAAATGTTGCGAGGGAAATTGACAGATTGGACAAAGTTGTGAGGTTGTGCGTGAATGGCTGGGATTTGTTCAATTTTCGTTGATTGACACCAGCGCAAAATCACACATTTATGGGAGTTCTGACAAAAGGTTTCACAGCTGTGTTTGAGATGCGTGGGCTTCCTTTGCTATAACTGTGATGGGTTAAAAGTAGAAACAAGTAAGTTCATGACAATGAGAGGGTTTCACTTTTTCAACACTAATGTACGTCATGGTTCATGAGTGTTGTAGCAGGAAACGAGGAAAGGCCACAGTGGTTTGTAATTGAACAAAAATGCTTGTCATGTAACTCGTACGTGCACATATGCTGACTGTATTGCAATCGCTCCTCCACATTTACATTTCAGATAAAAAAAACATCCAATATGGCAACCCCAATTACACATCAGATGCACATCATGTTAAGGCGTTTTGCATTACGGCGTTTCAACGATTTGCGCTAGGGCGTCCTGTGTTTTGGCATTTTGTGTTATGGTATTTTGTGTTAGGGCATTTCCCGTTACACCATTTCGTGTTACTGCGTTTTGCGTTACAGCGTTCGGGTTACGACGTTCGTGTCACGACCTTCCTGTTACGTTTCATTGTTATGACCGCTATAATTCAGATATAATTTGAAACTTACACGACCAATATGATTTCCTACATCACAGTCGTTGAAAGTTGTGCGTAGACTGAGGATCTCCACTAGGTTATGTTCAACCAGTTATGTAAGGTTACTCATAATCCTTTCAAACAAAATCACACATCAAAATGAAGTACACCATATAAATATTTGACACCATTGTTCAAAAGTAGCGAGTGTTTCTTCCTATTTTCAGTTTCGTTGGTGTCAAACTGTCAAGGCATGGAAGCAGAACACTCCCAAGAGAGGGAGCAAAAATAAATCTTGACATCAGGAGAGAATGTCGAGACAAATCTATTTTTATCCTTTTTCTTTCAAGACCCAAAAAACCCAGTTTCAGTTGTTTGAAACAACCTTTGAAAGCTGAAAACAACAACAGTGCACTATTTTATGTCCCAAAGTAGTAACAGGGGCTTTGACAAACATGTTGGATCCCAGTGAGGCCCTGAAGTAAGTTTATTTTAATAAAATGCTATATAAATATGAAGTTGTGTACAGGGTACACTCCAATATATCTTAACAACTGTTGTTGTGCATTCCAAAAAAGTGAAACCATTCTTGGTTGGGGGTTCACCTCTATCTTAGAAAATAAACTTGGGCCCTACAACTATTCTCTCAGACTATAGCTGTTGTATGTAGTCTGTGAGCATGAACTGATAAAGCCCTGAAGAAATGAATGACCTAATGAATGAGAATATTCACACATCCTAAAACACATTAACCTCATATGTATTTAACTTCCGCCTTGCTACAACAAAATCTGAAAAGTCGCAAATGTACGGTAATTATCATATTTTTATGATGCAGAAAATTATATAAAATGACCAATCACAGCCTTTATGGTGCACGTCACCTCGAGACGAGATCAGAGGCGCATGTCAAGCCATGCAGGAGGGTTTGCAGGGGGCGGTACGAGCAGACGGTGCAAATGATTGGTCCTTGCCGACAGGAGTATAATCCAGGCTTTAGATAGCAGTAATACTTATTTTTTTAAATTATTTTGCAATAGAAATAATCTGAGGGTCAAAAGAATCAAAGACATGGGTTGTACACAACCACACTGCCCATTGTCTGGCTTAGTGTATGCAATTTTTGTGCAACAATCCCTCCTAGTGACCACACCCCTTTTCCACAGGCACTCATAACAACATGGAGTAAAAAAAAATACTCTGTTCTGGTTTGAGGTTTTACTCTACATGGTATCAAATAAAAAAAAAATCAAGAAAATAGGAATTAGTCAGAATCAACTTTGATCTATGCTTTTTGTAATCTAAAAAGATTATAAAAGCATGGGCAGCTGCTACCGTGGATTTTTCTCATGACTTCATTGCAGATGTTATCTAGTTTTATGTCAACATAGAAGACTGACATCCACAGTCATTCTCATGTCTGAAATGTACACTTACTGTCCAACCTGGTATGATTTACAATAGGGGTGTCTTGATCTGATATTTAAATCGGTCCGATATCAGCAACAACAAAAAAAGGCAAGTATAAAGACATGCACCTGGGGATAGGTTGATTGGCAACACTAAATTGGCCCCAGTGTGTGAATGTGAGTGTGAATGTTGTCTGTCTATCTGTGATGAGGTGGCGACTTGTCCAGGGTGTACACTGCCTTCCACCCGAATGTAGCTGGGATAGGCTCCAGCCACCCCCGCAACCCCGAAAGAGACAAGCAGTAGAAAATGGATGGATGGATGGATGGATGAAATTATGTGTGCTTGCATGTAAAATGTGTGATATAATCTCCAATACAAGCAGTCCTGAAATGTGTTTACTTGTGCAAAGCTGGACAGCCAATTTACATATAAATGTCCTCCAATAAGCACACAAGGTTTGCCTTGTCTGAATATAAACAATTTATGGGAAAATATGCACTATTTCTGCAACCTTCAAACACAGTGAATGAAAAAAACAGGTGCTATTGAATATACCACTTGAAAAATATTGACTTTACATAACAATAACGTTACCATTTATAACTATCCAACCATGCATCATTTATGGCTGATTTAGTGTGACAAAAATTAATCAGAAGATGATTTGTATTTGTTTATACAGATAATATAGAAGCTTATATTATTCAGAGCAGCCATATTTGAAGTCAACGGGGTGGTGACAATGCTCCGACTTTCCTAGTAGGAAATTTGACCTGGAGGGGCGTTCCAGTTAAATTCCTGATTAGGAACTCAGAAATTCCGACTTTCCAGTACAGTTGGAACACACCATTAATCCATTCCAGATGGCTGATAATAAATAAGTTACTGTTTTTCATACCTACCAGGCTACCATTTTTCTCTCTTTGACTAATTTCACTTGATTAAACCTTTTGTAACATTTCAGACTACAATAAAATAAAACATATATCTGTGGTTCCTGCTGATATCGTATCTAGTCAATATCAGTGTTGGACAATACCCAAGGCTCCAACATTGACATCTCTTACTTTACATATTTTCCCGACAGAGTCAATTACATTTTGTTTTAAAGTGACATGAAAAAACTTATTCCAGAGGAGTTCCAACCATAATAGCTGGTCCTCTCACACACTTTGTAAAAAGAGAGAGAACAAACAATAAAAAGCAGTATAGTAAACGTGTCCTTACCTTGTCATCACATGAATACCTGCGACTGTGCTGGGCTGCTCCCGCACTTTGATTCATGTTGGAGAAGCCGAGCAACCGCTGGATGGATAGATGGATGAAGGTCTGAGTAGTTTGACCACAGCAGCAGTGAATGAAAGGAGAATGAAATCAGTCTGCTGGTTGGTCCTGTATCGTCTTCGTCAGCCAATGGAGCGGTTATTTTCACAGTAGATTCGTAAGACCAGGCAGCACATAACATTCTGGAGAAGAAAGGAGTGTCTCAAAGTTGAATGCCTCAATGGTTGGGTGTATATGTTTAGAAATAGTGTTCCCTCTGCTCGTGTATTGTAGATTTGATAATGTATGCATGCATACATTTTTTGAATCGAGAATCATTTTCAATCGAGATTCGATTCAGAATCCAATTGTCACCCCCAAGAATCGATTCGTGTGGTACCCAAAGATTAATTCATAATTATATATATATATATATATATATATATATATATACTAGAGATGTCCGATAATATCGGCCTGCTGATATTATCGGCCGATAAATGCGTTAAAATGTAATATCGGAAAATGTCGGTATCGTTTTTTTTATTATCGGTATCGTTTTTTTGTTTTTATTTTTATTTATTCTTTTACTAAATCCACATAAAAAACACAAGATACACTTACAATTAGTGCACCAACCCAAAAAACCTCCCTCCCCCATTTACACTCATTCACACTCATTCACACAAAAGGGTTGTTTCTTTCTGTTATTAATATTCTGGATCCTACTTTATATATCAATATATATCAATACAGTCTGCAAGGGATACAGTCCGTAAGCACACATGATTGTGCGTGCTGCTGGTCCACTAATAGTACTAACCTTTAACATATAATTTTACAAATTTTCATTAATTACTAGTTTCTATGTAACTGTTTTTATATTGTTTTACTTTCTTTTTTATTCAAGAAAATGTTTTTAATTTATCTATCTTATTATATTTTATTATTTACCTTACCTTAGTACCTTATCTTCACCATACCTGGTTGTCCAAATTAGGCATAATAATGTATAAATTCCACGACTGTATATATCGGTTGATATCGGTATTGGTTGATGTCGGTATCAGTAATTCAAGAGTTGGACGATATCGGAATATCAGATATCGGCAAAAAGCCATTATCGGACATCCCTAATATATATATATATATATATATATATATATATATATATATATATATATATATATATATATATATATATATAAAATTACATATATATATATATATATATATATATATATATATATATATTTATATATATATATATATATATATATATATATATATATATATATATATATATATATATATATATATAAAATTACATATATATATATATATACATACAGTGACGTGCGGTGAACTATACACCAGGTGAGGAATAGATGCTTTTGGAGTTTTTTTTCTTCTTTTTTTTTTTTACTTTTTTTACTTCCCAGGCCAGCCGGGAGACATAGTCTTCCCAAAGTGTCCTGGGTCTTCCCCGTGGCCTCCTACCGGTCGGACGTGCCCGAAACGCCTCCCTAGGGAGGCGTTTCGGGCACGTCCTGACCAGATGCCCGAACCACCTCATCTGGCTCCTCTCGATGTGGAGGAGCAGCGGCTTTACTTTGAGCCCCTCCCGGATGACAGAGCTTCTCACCCAATCTCTAAGGGAGAGCCCCGCCACCCGGCGGAGGAAGCTCATTTCGGCCGCTTGTAAACTTTGATCTTGTCCTTTCGGTCATAACCCAAAGCTCATGACCATAGATGAGGATGGGAACGCAGATCGACCGGTAAATTGAGAGCTTTGCCTTCCGGCTCAGCTCCTTCTTCACCACAACGGATCGATACAGCGTCCGCATTACTGAAGACGTGGCACTGAACCGCCTGTCGATCTCACAATCCACTCCTCCCTCACTCGTGAACAAGACTCCGAGGTACTTGAACTCCTCCACTTGGGGCAAGATCTCCTCCCCAACCCGGAGATGGCACTCCACCCTTTTCCAGGCGAGAACCATGGACCCGGACTTGGAGGTGCTGATTCTCATCCCAGTCGCTTCACACTCGGCTGCGAACCGATCCAGCGAGAGCTGAAGATCTTGGCCAGATGAAGCCATCAGGACCACATAATCTGCAAAAAGCAAAGACCTAATCCTGCAGCCACCAAACCAGATACCCTCAACGCCTTGACTGTGCCTAGAAATTCTGTCCATAAAAGTTATGAACAGAATCGGTGACAAAGGGTAGTTTTGGCGGAGTCCAACCCTCACTGGAAACGGGTCCGACTTACTGCTGGCGATGCGGACCGAGCTCTGACACTGATCATACAGGGAGCGGACTGCCACAATCAGACAGTCCGTTACCCCATACTCTCTGACCACTCCCCACAGGACTTCCCGGGGTACACAATCGAATGCCTTCTCCAAGTCCACAAAGCACATGTAGACTGGTTGGGCAAACTCCCATGCACCCGCAAGGACCCTACCGAGAGTATAGAGCTGGTCCACAGTTCCACGACCAGGACGAAAACCACACTGTTCCTCCTGAATCCAAGGTTCGACTATCCGGCGTAGCCTTCTCTCCAGTACACCTGAATAGACCTTACCGGGAAGGCTGAGGAGGTGTGCACCGTTTATTCAACCAAAAATCAGAAGACTTTTTACATTAAGTGACTCAAAATGGCAGTCACAACGAACCCCCAGCTTTGGGTAAAACTCTTGACGGTCACTTAAAGGGGACACATCGAATTACTCACTCTTAACCGCATATATGAATGGTAAACAAGAACAACATTGTTATGTGCACAATAGAACAATAGCAGTGAATAATGATGACAAAGTCAAATAAAGAGGTGTGGTGAACTATGTCCCTAAAGCAACGGCTACACACGTCCCCCCAGAATTCGCCAACACAAAAAAAGAAAATAGTCAATGGACAGGGGCACGGTCGGGCCCACCAAACCGGGCGCGCCGGACTGATACAAACGCCGGGGAGTCTGTAGGGGGCACCGGCAGGGCATCTGCACTGTCGAAGGGCCCGGGGGCCTGCGAAGAAGGATGCAGAACATTATCATGGGGCCCAGACAGAGCAGGCGGGATGGGGATACGGCCGTGGTAACCTGCTGACTAAGATCCAAGTGGGCCACTTTAAGCCGGTCCACCGTGATTCGTTCAGACTGACCCCCGACATTCAACAGAAAATAATTGTCTCCGCTCTCCAGGACGTGAAAAGGCCCATCATAAGGAGGCTGGAGGGGGCTTTAGTAGGCGTCGTGGCGAACAAAAACAAATACTGCCCTTTGTAAAGGAGCGGGAACAAGAGACGGCGTAAGACCGTGTTGGGAAGTGGGGATGCGGGCAAAAACCTTGGCGGCATCGAGGAGAGCAGCTCGTTGCTCACCGGCGGTCCAGGGTGCCGTTGTGTTAGGAATACAGTCACTTGGCACTCATAAAGGCTGGCCATGCACCAAGGAAGACCTGCAGTCTTCCTTGGGCGAAGTCCAAAGCCCCAGCATTACCCAAGGGAGTTTGTCTACCCAACCGCTGGCTTTTAGGGACGCCCAGAGGGCTGCCTTCATGGACTGGTGAAACCGCTCACATTGGCCTGTGGGTGATACGCTGTTGTGTGGTGGAGTTTCACTCCCAAGCTCTACGCCACAGCAGCCCAGAGCTCAGAAGTCGGATGAGATGTCTGACGTGGTACCAAAACAAGAAACTCACGTCCCAATAAACCCGCACGCCACCTCTGTGGAGGTGGCTGATGTCAGTGGTACTGCCTCTAGCCAGCGGGTGGTCCTGTCGACCATCGTGAGGAGGTATGTACAGCTGCGCGAAGATGGGAGAGGCCCGACCAGGTCCATGATGACTAGGTCAAAACGGCGTTCCGGAGCCGTAAAAGGTGCCAGTGGAGCCCTGGTGTGGCAGTACACTTTTGAGCGCTGGCTTGCCACGCATGTGGCAGCCCAGTCCCTAACGTCCCTTTTCAGTCCATGCCAGATGAATTTCACAGCTACCAGCCGCTGGGAAGGTTTCCTTTCAGGGTGGGAAAGGCCGTGGATCGAGTCGAACACCAGCCGCCCTCAAATGGCGGGCAAAAGGGGCCGTGGCCGACCCGTAGCGATGTCACAAAGGAGCAAACACCTGTGTCCTCAAATGGAACCTCAGACAACTGTGGCCCTGTGGCTGCAGCCTTCAGAGCTTGGATGTCTGGGTTGTTGACTTGGTCAGCTGCCATATGTGCAAAATCGAGTCGGACATGGACCGCGTTCGTGACGGCTCGGGAGAGGCAACGACATTGTTATTATCAGCAAGATGCTGAATGTCCGTCGTAAACTCGGAGACGTAGGAAATTTGCTTCTGTTGCCAAGCCAACTACGGTTCGGCCGTCTTGGCCATCACAAAAGTGAGGGCTTTGTGGTCCACAAAAGCTGTGAAATGCCTTCCTTCAAGCAGCAAATAGAAATTACGTATGGCCAGATAGAGGCCGAGGAGCTCACGGTCAAATGTGCTATATTTCCGCTCGCAGGGGCGCAACTGCCTGCTAAAGAAAGCCAAAGGTTGTGAAGTGACACCCAACCACTGCTCATACACTGCACCTACAGCATAGTCTAAAGCATCCGTGGTGATTGCATTTGGAGCATCAGGTAGTGGGTGCGCCAGCAGGATAGTGTTAGCTAGAGCCAACTTGACCCCTACAAAAGCACTGAGCCGCGCGTCAGACCAGTCCACCATGTGCTTGGGAGCAGCCCCTTTAAGAGCATCCTACAGTGGTCGCAAGAGGTCAGCTGCCCGGGGGATGAAACAATGGTAAAAATTTACCTTGCCAAAGAACTCCTGCAGCAACCTTCGCTGTAAGGGGAACTGCCCCGCACTTCGTGATGAGATGTCCAAGGAAGTCGATTACAGACAACCCGAACTGGCACTTAGGAACAATGAGCCTGTGTTCGCTAAGACGCTGAAAAAGTGTCCTGAGGTAGGTCATATGCTCAGCCTGAGAGATGCTTGCTACCAGGATGTCGTCCAAGTAAACAAACAGAAACTGCAATCAGCCTCCGGAAAGTCTGTGCGGCGCTCTTAAGGCCAAAAGGCATCCTTCAAATTTCGAACAGGCCAAATGTTAAAGTTAAAAGTTAAAGTACCAATGGTTGTCACACACACACTAGATGTGGCGAAATGATTCTCTGCATTTGACCCATCACCCTTGTTCACCCCCTGGGAGGTGAGGGGGGCAGTGAGCAGCAGCGGTGGTAGCGACCAGGAATCCTTTTTGGTGATTTAACCCCCAATTCCAACCCTTGATGCTGAGTTCCAAGCAGGGAGGTAATGGGTCCCATTTTTTATAGTCTTTGGTATGACTCGGCCGGTGTTTGAACTCACAACCTACCGATCTCAGGGCGGACACTCTAACTGGGGTGATGACCGCTGTCTTTGGGTATCAGAGGGGTGGAATGGCACCTGATGATAGCCCCAGATGAGATCTACCTCAGAAAAAACAGTTTTTCCAGCCAGGTTGGCGGAAAAATCCTGTATGTGGCGGACTGGATAACGGTCCGGGGCCGTCGCATTGTTGAGCCTATTGTAATCACCGCATGGCCGCCAAACACCTCCAGGCTTCTCCACCATGTGGAGGGGCGACGCCCACGGGCTGTCCGAGCGGCAAATGATCCCGAGGCGTTCCATGGTCTCAAATTCAGCTCTAGCGATGGAGAGCTTTGCAGGGTCCAGGCGCTGGGCTCATGCGTGCACAGGGGGGCCCGTGGTGGCAATGTGGTGTTCCACACCATGCCTGGCGGTAGATGACGAGAACGTGGGCTGTGCCAGGATGGGGTTCTCAGCGAGGAGGCGAAGAAATACGTCTGCGGTGGGTAGCATGCTGGAAAGCCTGATGGAGTCTGTCGCGCTGAGACTGCACTTGTACGAGCAGAACATAATTGCACCCACCAAGCGCCTGTTTTTCACATCCACAAGAAGCCTGAAAGCACAGAGAAAATCTGCATCGATGAGCGGCACCGTCACTTTGCCAGTCACAAAGTTCCAACTGAATCGCTGTCCACCAAAACACAGCTCCACGTATCGTATACCGTAAGTCTGGATAGGGCTGCCATTGGTCGCTTCCATGGGGGGGCCATGGGACTCAACCTTGATGCTGGCAAGAAGCTCCTCTGCGCACCTGTGTCACACAGGAACCGTCGTCCGGAGAGGGAGTCCTGGATAAACAGTAGCCTGCCAGCGCTGCCGTTGCTCATGGCCACTGCTGAGCGGCCACTCTGGTCGCTGTTGCCCTGGCGTTTCCCTGGCGTTTCCCGGCGGCAGTCCAGTGAAACTGCACGGGGAACGGCACCGCTTGGCTTTGGTCCCGAACCTTGCATGGAAAAAACAAAGTCCAGAATCCAGTCGCCGCCTGCCATGGGCTTTTCTGCCCCAGCCGGAAACAATGCAGCCACATAGGTCGGTTGGGAGGCTCAAAATAACTTGTCTGCTTCAGCAGCAAGTTCGCAGCAGTCCGAGATGGCAGTGTTGGCTAAAGCAGCCCGCACCTGAGAAGGCAGGAGTCTCAGGAAAAGCTGCTCGCATTTTGTCCATAAGTTCAGAGGGCTTGCAATCGCAAAGAAAAAAGGCGTCTATCTCTCTCAGAAAGTTTCAATATTTTTAAGAGGTGAGCCTTCAACGTAAGATGAATAAATGATAAATGGGTTATACTTGTATAGCGCTTTTCTACCTTCAAGGTACTCAAAGCGCTTTGACAGTATTTCCACATTCACCCATTCACACACACATTCACACACTGATGGTGGGAGCTGCCATGCAAGGCGCTAACCAGCACCCATCAGGAGCAAGAGTGAAGTGTCTTGCCCAAGGACACAACGGACGTGACTAGAATGGTAGAAAGTGGGGATTGAACCCCAGTAACCAGCAACTCTCCGATTGCTGGCACGGCCACTCTATCAACTTCGCCACGCCGTCCCCTGACCGTCGCCCAAGATACTTTTTCCCCTCCGCTGGACGCGTAAGGACGCAAACCAATCTGGTCGCCGTTGCACTGCCGAGGGAGTAAAGGACATAATAAAACTTTGTGTCGTCCTCAGTGATACCACGCAGCGCGAACTGCACTTCGGCCTGGGCAAACCATGCAGTCGCGGAAGAATCCCCAGAACTCAGGCAGCTTCAGTGAAACTGCATTCACCATCATGGTTGATAATATTCACTGAGTGCATTCAGTGAAGCGTCAGGGTCACCAGTGCTGCGCTTGTAACGTGAAAGCAAGACAACTTGAAATATCTTTGACCCACGAACGTGTGCGCCGTTTATTCAACCAAAGAGCAGAAGACTTTTTACATCAAGCGACTCAAAATGGCGGTCACAACAAACCCCCACCTTCCATTCTAGAGGCGAATCTTTCCTGTGATAAATAGGCAACCAAGGTAATCAAAAAGATTAATCAACGAACAAGATTTCTCTACAGAATCTCCTCTCTGGTCAACAAAAGCACCATGAAGATTCTAGCGGGAATTCTCATTCAACCCTTTTTCGATTACCCATGCACCTCCTGGTACCCCGCACCTCCAAAACCCTCAAATATAGACTCCAAACATCCCAGAACAAGCTAGTCAGGTTACTTCTAGACCTCCACCCCAGAACACACCTCACTCCTACCCACTTCTCCAAAGTGGGCTCGCTCAGGGTGGAGGACAGAGTAAAACAACTTGCACTGAGCCTAGTCTATAAAATTCGCTACACCTCCCTGATACCGAAGTACATGTCAAACTACTTCCATAACGTAAATGATCGCCATAACCACAACACCAGGGGGAGCTCCACAAACCACGTTAAACCCAGATTCTGATCCAACAAAGGTCTTAACTCATTCTCTTTCTATGCCACATCAATATGGAATACACTCCCAACAGGTGTAAAAGAAAGTGCATCTCTATCCTCTTTTAAAACCGCACTAAAAGAACAACTCCAGGCAACTACAACCCTAAACTAACACCCTCCCTCCACTGCATCCCACCTCCCCGGATTGTAAATAATCAAATGTAAATAATCAAATGTATATACTTGTTCTTATGCTTTCTGAGCTCACTATGTTCACTGCTTGCTGTACATATCCTACGAAGTCGGACCTACACTGTTTCAATGTCCATTTCTCAGATATATATAATTGTTGATGACTGAAGTGCTGATATCAACCAAACCTAACGCCCCCACCCCAACCCCCTCCACATCATACCCCCCGGATTGTAAATAATGTAAATAATTCAATGTATATACTCTGATGATTAACTTGTGTGATGACTGTATTATGCTGATAGTAAATATTTGTACCATGAATTGATTAACGCGGACCCCGACTTAAACAAGTTGAAAAACGTATTCGGGTGTTACCATTTAGTGGTCAATTGTATGGAATATGTACTGTCCTGTGCAATCTACTAATAAAAGTTTCAATCAATCAATCAATTGGGTAAAACTCTTGATCACTTAAAGGGACCGCACCAAATTACTCACTCTTAACTGCATATATGAATGGTAAACAAGAACAACATTGTTATGTGCACTAAGAACAATGGCAGTGAATAATGACGACAAAGTCAAGTAAACAGGTGTGGTGAATTATGTCCTTAAAGCAACTGCTACAGTATATTACATTTTAAACAAATCCATCATTTTTAACAGCTGTTGAAGCAAAAACGTATCTTATTATATGGTCTATTTATCCGTTTGCAGGTGACACAGTTTTAAAACCCTGCAGATTTGGTCTGGTCCTGCTCATGACTGAGGTCATGTCTTTCTGAGTTGTGTCATGCATAAAATATGACTTTAAATCAATTGTGTAGTGTAGGAGTTGTATTAGACTGAATATATCTGTCAACATACTAACAGTACTTACTGTAATAGTACTATAATATGATTGATCTAACACTAACGGTACATTTAGATACTAAAACAATGATTTGGGATCAAAAACAATTAAAATGAATGCAGTGTCTCAAAAAATACGTTGATTTAATGAATGTACATGCAAACACTTAAAAAATATATATTATGTGCGTAAATTGTGTGCAGTCCTACAATAGCAAACAGTTTTTGGCACAACATCTGCACTCGTCTCAGCCAATCAGCTGCAATCCCTGCAGTTTTATCTGTTTTAGTTTGGCACTCGTAAGTAATTGCAATCATTTGCATATTCATGAGAAAGAATCCTCCTTCATCTGTATGTCATCATATATGAAATGTCCGTAAGAGAATATACTTTTCGGTAATGTACCTTTAACGTTAAGTGCCCCGCCATTAATCAAGAAGAAGAAGATTACTTACTTAAACGCCAGCTGCTTGTGTGCATTCAGTCCTGTTTCGTCCACAAGTGTGTACTAATCCCTCACACTCTTTTGTAACATGTGGCCTGCGGATCATGTCCCCGATGTTACGTAACTGTTATTGAGGTTATTTGTTTCCCTTTCTTTTGGTTGAGCTATTTCAAGGCACGCTTTAAAATCAGTTTTGTACTTATACAGCAACACATCACTGAGCACAGCAACAATCTACACTAATAATGTCCAGAAAATATCCTCCAAACCTTGCTCTTATCCTCTCAATCAAGACACAATAAGATAAAGATTTTTAAGGTTTTAAAGTCCTTTTGTGTACCTTAAGTGAATGAGATCATAAAACTTCTTAGCTTTTGTGTAAACAGTTTTTAAGTGGTTTAAAATAAAAACAACTAAATAATAATAATACAAATGTAACCCATCTGTATCAGTACCTGCCACACTGGCTGGCCACGGTTTCACTTAACCCCCTTAACCTCACTCTCATTTGCGCCGAGGCACCAATCTGGTTCAGTCCCTGCTTTTCGGTTCTGCCCGAGACTCACCCTGGGTCGACGAACATGAGAAACCAGCGTTCTATCTACAGCCCGAGCTATCAACCCGGTAACCAGCACTGCTCTGGAGGTCCTCAGGGAGTGAGGTTTACCAACGTGCAGATGGCCCACACCGGCTGGTCTCTGTTACACAAATAAAATCAAGACTTACAGCGACTATGGTGTTATAATGAATTACGGAATAATTTATATATCTCTGGGATGTCATCTACATCATAAAAATTATTGTAGAAGTCTCACCTTGTGGAGTTATTTGGGTTTTGTGCTGCATAGCAAGTCATCAAAGTTTTGGATGGGCAATGATTTTTTACCCAGCCATCTAAAATTTTGATTAGGGATTAACGTCTCAAGGAGTTTGTCAAAGTATAATCACTCCTTCCAGAATTTCACAGGCTTTTTTTGTGATTGTCACACACTAAAATTCCTAGTAATTTTAACTTGAAAAAGCACAAGATTTCAACAATTGGAAAACAAAAGCTGTATTGATTTTTTACTTGTTTTATACCACACAAACTTAAAAGTAGACATTAGATGGCAGCAAAAGCACATACACTACTCAGCATCCATTGTCAAATTATTATACTTTTTATTTTTTTTATAACTAAAAATAGTAATAATATATCATAACTACAGAAAGAAACACCATCAAATTCCTAATTGTCCACTGTCTGCTCTGTCAGCCACAAAGTGTAAAGCGCTTTGAGTCTCTCGAAAAAAGCGCTATATAACTATAATTCTTTTCATTTCACTTCACTTATTATGCTGGACAAAAGCTCATATGTGGGTGTTCTGTTCCTAGACCTCAAAAAGGCATTCAACTCAGTAGACCATCTGGAAGCAAGATTCTGCAAAAAACAACGACGAAAAAAGCATGCAGCTCACACTTCAGTCCAAGGGAGCAGAGTCGAAGAATGCAGTAATCACTTCGTTAAAGGTTTGTTTGATATACTTTTAACGTTCATCATTTCCCATTTAAGTATTATCTTGATATTATTTGAATTTCCTAAACATATATTTGCTATGAGTGTTTCGAACAACACCAATGTGTCGAAATAAAAAAAAAGCAAATGTGAGCAAAACCGAAACATTTCACTAAAGGCAACAATCATAAATTAATCTGTCCACACATACAAAATGTTGACCTCTATAGTTGTATTTTGATAAAGATTGGAAAAACACGCTATTCGTAAACAGCACGTGCAACAGCAACAAACATGGCTTATTTAGACGCAAAGTAAATTAATAATAATAATAATAATAATAATAATAATAACTGGGATTTATATAGCGCTTTTCTAAGTACCCAAAGTCGCTTTACATGTAGAACCCATCATTCATTCACACCTGGTGGTGGTAAGCTACTTTCATAGCCACAGCTGCCCTGGGTAGAATTCATGAAATGCTGCACAGGGTTAGCTATAGTCAGAGGTGGGTAATAACGCGCTACATTTACTCCGTTACATCTACTTGAGTAACTTTTGGGATAAATTGTACTTCTAAGAGTAGTTTTAATGCAACTTACTTTTACTTTTACTTGAGTATATTTATAGAGAAGAAACGCTACTTTTACTCCGCTACTTTTATCTACATTCAGCTCGCTACTCGCTACTAATTTTTATCGATCTGTTAATGCACGCTTTGTTTGTTTTGGTCTGTCAGACAGACCTTCAAAGTGCCTGCCTTACTGGTGACGTTTCACTCCGTTCCACCAATAAAATGCAGTCACTAGTGACGTTTGACTCCGTTCCACCAATCAAATGCAGTCACTGGTGACGTTGGACCAATCAAACAGAGCCAGGCGGTCACATGACCTGACTTAAACAAGTTGAAAAACTTATTGGGGTGTTACCATTTAGTGGTCAATTGTACGGAATAAGTACTGTACTGTGCAATCTACTAATACAAGTTTCAATCAATCAATCAAAAGTGTGAAGGAAAAAAGACACGTTTTTATTTCAACCGTACATCCCGTCAAAAGCCTAAAGACTGACTGCACAGTTCCTGTCTTCACAATAAAAGTGCCGCTCCATCGCGCCTGCACTTACAAAATAAGAGTCTCCGAAAGCCAGCGCAAACAAGCTAGCAAGCTACGGAATTTGCCGCCAATGTATTTCTTGTAAAGTGTGTGAAAACGAATATGGAAGCTGGACAAATAAAATGCCAAAAACCAACCACTTTCATGTGGTATTAGACAGAAAGGAGGAACTTTTCTTCTCCTCCATTTGAAAACGTGGACGTTACCAGCACTACTGTCTGATTACAATCAATGCAAGTCATCAGAATCAGGTAATACACCAACTTATATTCTTGTCTTCATGAAAGAAAGGAATCCGTATGTTAAACATGCATGTATATTCATTAAAACACCTTTAACATGCAAACTAAATAAATATAAATGATATACTGTATATATCAATTTATGTGTATATAAATATATATATATATATATATATATATATATATATATATATATATATATATATATATATATATATATATATATACATACATACATATATATATATATATATATATATATATATATATATATATATATATATATATATATATATATATATATATATATATATATATATGATATGTGTGTGTATGTTACTCATCAGTTACTCAGTACTTGAGTAGTTTTTTCACAACATACTTTTTACTTTTACTCAAGTAAATATTTGGGTGACTACTCATTACTTTTACTTGAGTAATAAATCTCTAAAGTAACAGTACTCTTACTTGAGTACGGTACAATTTCTGGCTACTCTACCCACCTCTGGCTATAGTGTTAGCTCACTGCTATCAATGCGCCGCTAAAATAGTCCGTCTGCATCCGCAGTTATAGTATAATAATAATATCACTCATATTTGGTTAATTTTCAGGTCATGTACATGAAGTATTGTTAACGGTTTCTGGATGTTTTTTGGATGTTATACAGGGCGCAATAGAGGACCCTCAATCTGTTGACTCAATTGACTAGCTATTTTTTTACCATTTTGAATGGATAAAAAAAACCAAGCATGTGTGTTCTTGTCTTACATAAAGATTGTGAATGAAAGAGAGCACATCTCTTTTAAATGTTTGTGTAGTTCCAGAATGACTGATCTGATGGTCACAGCGTTGAAGTGTTACTACACTGACCGACTGAATTTGTGGCTACTCACTTGTGATTCACAAGTGAGTATCCAATCACAGAAGCCCTTTACGTCACGTTCAATGGTTCAACGTGTGGCAACCTAGAAGGGCTACTGTCAATAACTTGTGACCTGATTGGCTATCGCAACTGTCTACAATTGTAGACAGTACATTGCACAGACCACCGCATTGATGATTCAGAAGGCCTTCGGCAGATTTCATACAGCCCTGGCAACAAGCCTGTTGAATTCTGATTGAATAAAAGCTCTAACGTAAAAACAGCAACACTGGAGCCTAATATGACATGAAGAGAATATGATGAATACTTGTATTAAATTAGGTAAAGTAAAATAAAAATAAAATTAACTTTTATCAATTTATGATCATGATTTATGTTAGGTCAGCAGAGAAGACCTTGTTGGCCCTGATGGCCCAACCCTGCATTTTGGTATCTCGACATTAGTTGGCAACTGTTTTTGTGTACCCGGTATGTAGGATCCCAATAAGTGCAGAAATTGTGAATTCAAACAATCAAGGCGTTGAGGAGATATGTATTAAAAAAAAAGCTTTTCTTTGCTCTAAATTAGGGCTGTGTAAGAGCCAAAAAATATATATTGCTTATGTTTCTTATTTGTACGTATGCACAGACAGGTCACATCCGGTGTTTGACACATGGGTGTTGTTTAAGTTAATTAACTAGCCATTTAAGACAGCTGGGGCAAAAAGAAGACGGGGGTTGAGCGAGCGCTGATATTTTCTGTTGATTGTCATGTCGGATCATTGCAGTCTTCTTTTTGTTTGCAAAAGTAAAACTTATACAACTGTAAAGTGCCATCCATCCATCCATCTTCTTCCGCTTATCCAAGGTTGGGTCGCGGGGACAGCAGCCTAAGCAGGGAAGGCCAGACTTCCCTCTCCCCAGCCACTTCGTCCAGCTCCTCCCGGGGGATCCCGAGGCGTTCCCAGTCCAGTCGGGAGACATAGTCTTCCCAACGTGTCCTGGGTCTTCCTCGTGGCCTCTTACCGGTCGGACGTGCCCTAAACAAATGGACTGATTAAATAAAGGAATGAGTCACAGATACAAGCCCACTTAAACCTCTAAAGCAGGGGTAGGGAACCTATGGCTCTCGAGCCAGATGTGGCTCTTTTGATGACTGCATCTGGCTCTCAGATAAATCTTAGCTGACATTGTTAACACGATAAGTAATGAATGATTCCGCTGGTAATCACAGTGTTAAAAATAACGTTCAAAATATAAAACATTCTCATGCATTTTAATCCATCCATCCATTTTCTACCGCACCTGTCCAAGAAGTCGCATTAATAGTAAGAAGTGTTTTATTTAATATTGGTTAGCTTCAGAATAACAATGCTATTAAAAAGAATAAGATACTTATTATGATCCAATGATCCTAGGAGCTATGTTGTCCGGGGGCTTTATGCCCCCTGGTAGGGTCTCCCAAGACAAACTGGTACTAGGTGAGGGATCAGACAAAGAGCAGCTCAAAGACCTCCATGAAAAATAAAAATCAAGGACCCAGATTTCCCTCGCCCGGACGCGGGTCACCGGGGCCCCCCTCTGGAGCCAGGCCCGGAGGTGGGGCACGATGGCGAGCCCCTGGTAGCCGGGCCTGTCCCCATGGGGCCCGGCCGGGCACAGCCCGAAGAGGCAACGTGGGTCCCCCCTCCAATGGGCTCACCACCCATAGCAGGGGTCATAGAGGTCGGGTGCGATGTGAGCTGGGCGGAAGCCGAAGGCAGGGCACTTGGCGGTCCGATCCTCGGCTACATAAGCTAGCTCTTGGGACGTGGAACGTCACCTCGCTGGGGGGGGAGGAGCCTGAGCTAGTGCGCGAGGTGGAGAAGTTCGGGCTAGATATAGTCGGACTCACTTCGACGCACAGCAAGGGCTCTGGAACCAGTTCTCTCGAGAGGGGCTGGACTCTCTTCCACTCTGGCGTTGCCGGCAGTGAGAGGCGACAGGCTGGGGTGGCAATTCTTGTTTCCCCCCGGCTCAGAGCCTGCACGTTGGAGTTCAACCCGGTGGACGAGAGGGTAGCTTCCCTCCGCCTTCGGGTGGGGGAACGGGTCCTGACTGTGGTTTGCGCTTACGCGCCAAACCGCAGCTCAGAGTACCCACCCTTTTTGGATTCACTCGAGGGAGTACTTGAGAGTGCTCCCCCGGGTGATTCCCTCGTTCTACTGGGGGACTTCAATGCTCATGTTGGCAGCGACAGTGAAACCTGGAGAGGCGTGATTGGGAAGAATGGCTGCCCGGATCTGAACCCGAGCGGTGTTTTGTTATTGGACTTTTGTGCCCGTCACAGATTGTTCATAACGAACACCATGTTCAAACATAAGGGTGTCCATATGTGCACTTGGCACCAGGACACCCTAGGCCGCAGTTCCATGATCGACTTTGTAGTTGTGTCATCGGATTTGCGGCCTCATGTTTTGGACACTTGGGTGAAGAGAGGGGCGGAGCTTTCTACCGATCACCACCTGGTGGTGAGTTGGCTGCGATGGTGGGGGAGGATGCCGGACAGACCTGGCAGGCCCAAACGCATTGTGAGGGTTTGCTGGGAACGTCTGGCAGAGTCTCCTGTCAGAGAGAGTTTCAATTCCCACCTCCGGAAGAACTTTGAACATGTCACGAGGGAGGTGCTGGACATTGAGTCCGAATGGACCATGTTCCGCGCCTCTATTGTCGAGGCGGCTGATTGGAGCTGTGGCCGCAAGGTAGTTGGTGCATGTCGTGGCGGTAATCCTAGAACCCGTTGGTGGACACCGGCGGTGAGGGATGCCGTCAAGCTGAAGAAGGAGTCCTATCGGGTTCTTTTGGCTCATAGGACTCCTGAGGCAGCGGATAGGTACCGACAGGCCAAGCGGTGTGCGGCTTCAGCAGTCGCAGAGGCAAAAACTCGGACATGGGAGGAGTTCGGGGAGGCCATGGAAAACGACTTCCGGACGGCTTCGAAGCAATTCTGGACCACCATCCGCCGCCTCAGGAAGGGGAAGCAGTGCACTATCAACACCGTGTATGGCGAGGATGGTGTTCTGCTGACCTCGACTGCGGATGTTGTGGATCGGTGGAGGGAATACTTCGAAGACCTCCTCAATCCCACCAACACGTCTTCCTATGAGGAAGCAGTGCCTGGGGAGTCTGTGGTGGGCTCTCTTATTTCTGGGGCTGAGGTTGCTGAGGTAGTTAAAAAACTCCTCGGTGGCAAGGCCCCGGGGGTGGATGAGATCCGCCCGGAGTTCCTTAAGGCTCTGGATGCTGTGGGGCTGTCTTGGTTGACAAGACTCTGCAGCATCGCGTGGACATCGGGGGCGGTACCTCTGGATTGGCAGACCGGGGTGGTGGTTCCTCTCTTTAAGAAGGGGAACCGCAGGGTGTGTTCTAACTATCGTGGGATCACACTCCTCAGCCTTCCCGGTAAGGTCTATTCAGGAGTACTGGAGAGGAGGCTACGCCGGATAGTCGAACCTCGGATTCAGGAGGAACAGTGTGGTTTTCGTCCTGGTCGTGGAACTGTGGACCAGCTCTATACTCTCGGCAGGGTCCTTGAGGGTGCATGGGAGTTTGCCCAACCAGTCTACATGTGTTTTGTAGACTTGGAGAAGGCATTCGACCGTGTCCCTCGGGAAGTCCTGTGGGGAGTGCTCAGAGAGTATGGGGTACCAGACTGTCTGATTGTGGCAGTCCGCTCCCTGTATGCTCAGTGCCAGAGCTTGGTCCGCATTGCCAGCAGTAAGTCGGACACGTTTCCAGTGAGGGTTGGACTCCGCCAAGGCTGCCCTTTGTCACCGATTCTGTTCATAACTTTTATGGACAGAATTTCTAGGCGCAGTCCAGGCGTTGAGGGGATCTGGTTTGGTGGCTGCAGGATTAGGTCTCTGCTTTTTGCAGATGATGTGGTCCTGATGGCTTCATCTGGCCAGGATCTTCATCTCTCACTGGATCGGTTCGCAGCCGAGTGTGAAGCGACTGGGATGAGAATCAGCACCTCCAAGTCCGAGTCCATGGTTCTCGCCCGGAAAAGGGTGGAGTGCCATCTCCGGGTTGGGGAGGAGATCTTGCCCCAAGTGGAGGAGTTCAAGTACCTCGGAGTCTTGTTCACGAGTGATGGAAGAGTGGATCGTGAGATCGACAGGCGGATCGGTGCGGCGTCTTCAGTAATGCGGACGCTGTATCGATCCGTTGTGGTGAAGAAGGAGCTGAGCCGAAAGGCAAAGCTCTCAATTTACCGGTCGATCTACGTTCCCATCCTCACCTATGGTCATGAGCTTTGGGTTATGACCGAAAGGACAAGATCACGGGTACAAGCGGCCGAAATGAGTTTCCTCCACCGGGTGGCGGGGCTCTCTCTTAGAGATAGGGTGAGAAGCTCTGTCATCCGGGGGGAGCTCAAAGTAAAGCCGCTGCTCCTCCACATCGAGAGGAGCCAGATGAGGTGGTTCGGGCATCTGGTCCGGATGCCACCCGAACGCCTCCCTAGGGAGGTGTTTAGGGCACGTCCGACCGGTAGGAGGCCGCGGGGAAGACCCAGGACACGTTGGGAAGACTATGTCTCCCGGCTGGCCTGGGAACGCCTCGGGGTCCCACAGGAAGAGCTGGACGAAATGGCTGGGGAGAGGGAAGTCTGGGCTTCCCTGCTTAGGCTGCTGCCCCCGCGACCCGACCTTGGATAAGCGGAGGAGGATGGATGGATGGAAGATACTTATTATACTCTAAAAATGTTGGTCTTAAAAATGCACGCATTTATTTGTATTCAGTGTTAAAAATATATTATATGGCTCTCACGGATATATATTTTATAATATTTGGCTTTCATGGCTCTCTCAGCCAAAAAGGTTCCCGACCCCTGCTCTAAAGGCTTTTTTTTATTGATAGCAGTCGCTCCAGGATGTAACAATATGAACATTTTATATCACTGTTATTGTGACCAAGATTATCATGGTTATCATCATCTCCGTATTGTTGAATGTGCTCAAAAAGTACTTATACATGCGCTGAAATATTTTGGCCAAGTTATTTATTTTAAATAACTAAATAAATAGACCCACTATTTGGCATGTTTTTTGTTTCTTATGCTTCACTGATAGCATGTTATCTGTTTTAACGGCTAATCTTTTATTGTTTTAAACATTGGTTTGTACTGTAGCACTTTGGGATTTATTTAAACCAAAATTGTGTTACAAATAAAATCTATTATTATTACTTATTATTTTTGGCCTTTATCTTTTTTCCTCTGAGTATAGAACGACAAGAGAGCACAGCTTGTAGGTTCAATGTGCACAATTTAATAGCTTAGTTGCTCAGACAGTAATACATGTATATAAGTTTAGATTGGGGTTTGTTGTTTCCTAATGGGAAATATGGTAATGTCTCCTGTGTTTATCTTACCATTTAAATCAAATCAAATCAACTTTATTTATAAAGCACATTTAAAATTTACCACAGGGGTAGCCAAAGGAGCCATATGTAAGAATTAGAGATGCGCGGATAGGCAATTTATTTCATCCGCAACCGCGGCAGAAAGTCGTCAACCATCCGCCATCCACCCGATGTAACGTTTGATCAGAACTGCATCCGCCCGCCATCCGCCCGTTGTTATATATCTAATATTAATAAAAAAAAAAAAAAAAGGGTGAAAACTACGCGAATTGCACCTTGTGCAGACAAGATTTTTCGATCGGACACGGAGGAATTAGCGATGTAAAAGACCACGTTGGGACAAAAAAACACAAGTCTAATGCCGTTGCTAGCGATACAAGTGGAAAACTTTCAACGTTTTTCGTCGCCCAAACAGATTCTTTGGATGTGATAAATGCCGAAGTTTTATTTACGGAGGCAATAATTGAGCATGGACTTCCAATCGCACTGGCTGATCACATGGGACAGTTAAATGTTTGTAATGCAACCTTTAAAAATCATTACGCGGTGATCGCGATCCCAAAAATAAACTTTTCTTGCATGATAATGTCCAGAAAAATTCGCTTTATATTACTATAGAGTCCTTTTAACGAATGAGTTTGATGGTTTATCACAAACCTTAAATGAAAGAAGTCCTTTGTTCTCCTGCAGCATGGCCTTGCTTTGTGTTTGGTGCGCCATCCTGTCGGCTGTATTTCACAGCACGACATACTGTTAAAAGTGTTTATACTATTTATACTTTCAATTAACAAATTGAAGTCTTGTGAAAGGTTGACAGGATAACTGGCATTAACTGTCAAAATAATTTCAAACTATTGAAGTTAGCTTACAGAATAAACATGTCAATCAACCCATATGATTTTTGCTGTAATATTTTTGTTTTGAAAAGTCACTGTGACTGATAGAAAAGTGATGGTTTTAGCAACATTTTAACCTGTCTGAATGCTAATAATCATTTTGCGAGCAAGCAGGTAAGCTGCGCGGGCGGAGCGCGCGGAGTGACCCATGTTACGAGCCCCCGGCCACGGGGGTGGCGGGCAGGTAAGCTGCTTACCTGCTGCGCGTGACGCCGGCCGCGGCGAAAACGGACGAGGCGGGGTGTCGGTGCGGTGGGCGCGGTAGTGACCCTGGACGTGCGTCGGGCCCTTCTCGCGGATCGCCTCAGCTACGGCTCCCGGTGGGGCCCTCTCGGGGGAAGGAGCCTCGGTCCCGGACCCCGGCGAGGCGTCCCTCCGCTCCGTAAAAGTGTCCATCTCTCTTTTTTTTTTCTTCTGTTGTGGCATATGCTGCAGGTGCCTGCTCGTTTTTCGTATGTGGGTAACAACATTTAACTATGTATATATATTTCCCAATTGGTTTAACTGCCACCCGCAAAAAAAAAAAAAAAAAAAAAAAAAAAAAATATCTAATTACGGTAATCCGCCCGACCCGACCCGCGAGCGGATAAAATCTTATTTTTTTAAATTTCATCCGCCCGATCCGCGGATAATCCGCGGACTCCGCGGTTGTGTCCGCAAACCGCGCATCTCTAGTAAGAATCTGGCCAGAAATGGTACTGCAATCACGGTCAAAATTATATAGTCCCCTCCCCCTCTCCCTGACTGAAGTTTCCTGATATGCAGCCAAATCCAGCTCGATCGACTGGGCCACTCCAAGGAACTTCAAACTTCCACTGCCTCTTACTAGGTAGAGGTTGAGGTGCTGGGACCATAATAGCTGAATAGACAAGACAACACATTTTAGACAGAAATTAGGCTTTTTTCAGGAAGACGTATGTCATGCCTGCGTACAATATCACAACAAATGGCAATCGTATGGTTATTGTCAGTACTATAAGAAAAAAACAGACCAAAAACAAACTACAACCAAGGCTAGAAATGGTTATACAGGTGAAAATAAGTACAGCATGCTTAGCAGCCTAATGTAAGCCCAAAACTGAAGAGGAGACATTATACCAAGGTATGCCTATAGGCTACTGTTTCAAACATTTCAGATTGCCATTTAACTTTGTACATGTAATCCACAATATGAAAACACGAATGGGGGATTATTTTATCATGTGATTTAGTTGTCTCCGTATGTATCACATTGCCATGATGACAGCTGTGCTAATGTTGGAACCCATTTCCTCAGCGTATCAGCATATGAGAACGAAGTCGCAGTGCCTATTCAATTTGCAGCACCTGCAGTCAGCGAACTCGTCCAAACGATTGTGCCATTGCACAAACAAATAACACACGTTTTCAGTATCACTGTCGGTGGTATATGAAAACTATTTGTTGAAAACAAAACATTATGGCCGTTAGCAAAGAAAAATCCATATACTAGCCGCACCGTTTTTTAAGCCGCAGGATGCAAAGCGTGGGGAAAAAAGTAGAGGCATATAGTCCGAAAAATACGATAATTACTTTCCTCTTAATAAAATAATTCTGTTAGTGTAGCAAAATTAAAAGTGGGTGGTGTGAACTACATCTAAATGCTACAGGAGCCGAAGACTGTCGTTCTTAGCACTCAACACTAGCAGCTGTTTAGAGCAAAGTGTTGCAGCAAGTTATAGACTTGGCACACAGTAGTAAGTAGTTACTGTTGACTTTGACTCTCATCACACCAGTGGCGGGCCGTGCGTTTCCCACCTCGGCCTTCAGTGATGTCCCACTTTAATTATTACCTCTCAAAATACCATAATTTATGTCCCCACATGACCATTGCTGGAGAAATACAATACAGAAACACATTTACGCACTACTGTGCATTGAATCACCACCAACAGTGTACATAACAGATTATTTTCTGGCGCATTTAAAAATCAATAAACCCGCGTCAGCAATTAAAACATATCTTATGTGGTACTGTCAAAATTAAAATGGCAAAAAACATATTAAACGTTTAAAACAAAGAAATAACATATCTGAACTCACAATCTGTAGAAACCATTCAAGCTTCCGGGGTTGGTTGACATCGTCTCACAAGATGTAGTTTATCTTGCAAATGTACCGTATTTTCCGCACTATAAGGCGCACCTAAAAACCACACATTTTCTCAAAAGCTGACAGTGCGCCTTATAACCCGGTGCGCTTTATTACGATTCATTTTCATAAAGTTTCGATCTCGCAACTTCGGTAAACAGCCGCCATCTTTTTTCCCGGTAGAACAGGAAGCGCTTCTTCTTCTACGCAAGCAACCGCCAAGGAAAGCACCCGCCCCCATAGAACAGGAAGCGCTTCTTCTTCTACTGTAAGCAACCACCCGCCCCCGGAAGAAGAAGAAAAAACGCGCGGATATCACCGTACGTTTCATTTCCTGTTTACATCTGTAAAGACCACAAAATGGCTCCTACTAAGCGACAAGGATCCGGTTCATAAAAAGACGCAATCTCTCCATCCGCATACGGATTACTACCGTATTTCACAGCAACTGATATTCCTGTGAACCGCACTGTGGAACGGGAGCACGTACGGTGAATATTCGCACCACAGGGAATGAGAAGTCATCCTTCACTGTGGTTCTAGCTTGCCATGCTAACTTCCACCCATGGTGATATTCAAAAGGAAGACCTTGCCAAAAGAGACCTTTCCAGCCGGCGTCATCATAAAAGCTAACTCGAAGGGATGGATGGATGAAGAAAAGATGAGCGAGTGGTTAAGGGATGTTTACGCGAAGAGGCCGGGTGGCTTTTTTCACACAGCTCCGAAGGCGAACACACCTTCACTAAGACGGGCAGACAGCGCCGGACGACATACGCCAACATTTGCCAGTGGATCGTAAATGCCTGGGCAGATATTTCGGTCACAACTGTGGTCCGAGCTTTCCGGAAGGCAGGATTCACAGAACAACAGCGACACTGACTCCGATGACTTCGACGAGACGGAACCGGCCATTTTGGATACCACGCTTGCGCAACTTTTCAATTCGG
Source organism: Nerophis lumbriciformis (assembly GCF_033978685.3). Taxonomy (NCBI): domain Eukaryota; kingdom Metazoa; phylum Chordata; class Actinopteri; order Syngnathiformes; family Syngnathidae; genus Nerophis; species Nerophis lumbriciformis. The sequence continues at coordinate 24,746,605 of NC_084578.2, read as the reverse complement.
ACACCGAAGACGAAGAATTCGAAGGATTTACGAATGAAGAATAACTTCACAAGGTGAGCGCTATGTTTATTTTGTGTGTTGTGACATTAACGTTCGAGCAACATTATGTTGCTATTGCTCTACACCATTTTGAATTTTACTATGTTTGTGATTGCACATTTGCGTACATTTTGGGACAGAGTTGTTAGAACGCTGGTTTTCAATATATTATTAAAGTTTGACTGAACTATCTGACTGTTTTTTTGACATTCCCTTTAGCGCAGCGTAGGCGCGGCTTATAATCCCGGGCGGCTTATTGGTGGACAAAGTTATGAAATATGTAATTCATTGAAGGTGCGGCTAATAATCCGGTGCGCCTTATAGTGCGGAAAATACGGTATGTGTTGTCTTGTCTAATGATAAAAGATGTTGACGAGGCGTGTTGGCTGAGTTCTTAAAGTTTACTCCACAAGGTGCTCATCACTAACATCCCGCTGCTGGCTAAACGTGGCTATTGTGCATGCTCTGCACTACTGTGGCATGCTGGGTAATGGATTTATTGTGTTACCTAGCTCAAAACACCACAAAATATATCTGCCTTAGGCCATCTAGAAGGCCTTCCTGACAACAACTAGTGATCTGATTGGCTATCGCAACTGTCTGTCAACGGTATGTGCCCATTCACTTACAGTGCATAGACGCCAGCATTGTTAATTCTGAAGGCTTCGAGCAGATTTTGTACAGCATGGCAACATAAGTTAGCTGAATTCTGATTGGATAAAAATTCTATAAACTAAAAACAACAGCTCTGGAAGGAGCATAATATGACATGAAGAGAATATGAATACTTTTAGAAGTTTAGGGACAGTAAATAAAAAAATACTTTTATCTTTAATTATGATCACGATTTCTGGTTATGTTAGGCCAGCAGAGAAGGCTTTGCTGGCCCTAACAGCACACCACTGCATCACACGTGTGACATTGTTGTGTGTCTAACACCATCTTGTTAATACACTTCTACCATTTAAATGTAACATTTTTAAGGCTGGACAGTTTTTTTCACCGTTTGTATTTGACACTGAATGACTATTGTCTACTGTGTTTTTATGATGACATGAACTTCAAGTCTAATTCAGCACACACATTCTTGCTGAAGGGTGTAATGACACTTCTGCACCCGAGGGAGGAAGTAGTACAGTAGAATTTAGCTTCAATTCAAAAAGGTCCAGTTAAGATGAGAGAGACAAAAACAAGTGGATACTGTGACAGTCGATTTGTATCGTGAGTGTCTAGAAATGTTTCTGTTTAAAGTGATGAATAAATTAAGTACAGCAAAGGTTATGCTATTTGTTTGATGAACTTTTTTATAATATTCATATAGATCACTTTATAATCAGATATATTAAATGTATTTTAGTTTACAATATCTGTATTCTACTGTCACATCAGTTAAGAGCTTTGAGTAAGAATATTCCCTTTGTTGTCACTTTGAGGATTTTTTTTTTCCAATACTTGTTGTCAGACTTAGTCGCAGACAGTTTGGTCATGTTTTGGTTTTTCCTCTGTGTTTGTGTTTGAGTTTTTGTCAGCGCTCTTATTTTGGTTCCTTTTCCTGCACGTCTCCCTGAGCGCTTGTTTCCCTCACCTGTACCTGATTGGCAGTCTGGCACACCTGGTGGCAATTGCCAATCAGGCTACTATTTATACCTGCCTCGCCCTCCAGTCAGTGCTGGAGTATTGTATGCTGTAGAATGTAGACTGTTTGTTTTTGCTCTCTCCAGTTTTTCTTGAATACTGTTTCTTGTCTCCTGGTTCATGTTTTACTGCATCAAGCCTGCCATCTCTGCATCTTGGGGTTCGTCACCAACACCGCCCTGCTCATGTTGCTCCATGTTACTTTATTTTTATTCTCATTTGATTATATTTTTATAACATTTAGTTTCTTTTTGCAAGTTTTTTTATTTGTGTTGTGCTGTTTAGTTCTTAGTTTAATAAATCGAATGATGTTATTTGCTTTTTGTAAGTATTCTGCAATACTTTTGTCATCCATGTTTTTTTCTCTTTTGTGACTTGTTTCATCGGGAAGTTTTTGTTAATACATAAAAATGTGTTGTGTTGTCCACATCTTTTTCACTGTAAACATGTTCCCAATGGGATGTCATTAGGCCCACATTAGGGGGGCTCCAGCTCCCTCAAATATTCTAAAGCCCCCTGAATACAATTTTGGTAGATTAAAAAAAAAACATAACATACCTGACACAAAAATTTTGTAATTTCAAATGGAAACTTTCTGGCTTTAAGATACGTTGAAAGAAATCATCCATCCATCCATTGTTCTACCGCTTGTCCCATTAGTAGTCGCGGAGGTGCTGGAGCCTATGCCAGATGCACTTGGGCGAAAGGCACGGTACACCCTGGACGCCACCTTTTCGCAGAGCCATCACAGATAGACAACATTCACACTCACATTCACACACTAGGGCCGATTTAGTGTTGCCAACCAACCTATCCCCAGGTGCATGTCTTTGGAGGTGGGAGGTACATTTTAGTAAAGGTAAAACTGTTTTTATCTTTTAACCTTTTTGAACAAGTCGTGCATGCTTTTATTTCAAGTCGCCTGGACTACTGCAATGCACTTTATGCTGGCATTAGCCAAAAAGCTCTCTCCTGGTTGCAGTTAGTCGAAAACGCGGCAGCACGACTTTTAACAGGAGCCAGGAAACGCGAGCATATAATTCCAATTCTTCAGAGTTTGCACTGGCTCCCTTTTCATTTTAGAATTGATTTTAAAATCTTGCTGTTTGTTTTTAAAGCTTTACATGGACTGGCACCTCAGTATATCTCGGACCTCATCCAAATTTACACTCCTGCGCGCGCTCTGAGGTCCGAGAGCCAGCTCCAGCTCGTGGTGCCCAAGACCAGACTTAAATCCAGGGGAGACAGGGCCTTCTCTGTGGTCGGTCCTAAGCTCTGGAACACTCTGCCCCTCCATGTTCAAACCGCTCCCACAGTGGAGTGTTTTAAGTTTCGTCTTAAGACCCACTTTTATTCTTTGGCTTTTAACACTACATGAGTTGTGTGGTCTTCTGTCCTATGTTGTCCTCTGTGTTTTGTATACATTTTGATTTCTATTTACTGTTTTAATTGGTTTTTCCCTTTAAAATCGTTTTTAATCATATTTATTTTCATATTGTCTTTATATTTATTTATTTTTTGTTTTTATTCAGTCATTGGTGGAGCTAAAGATAATATTTGAACATTGTTTTTAATATTGTTTTTAATATTACAGTGCAGCACTTTGGAAACATTTTTGTTGTTTAAATGTGCTATATAAATAAAGTTGATTGGATTGGATTGGATTGGAGGAAGCCGGTGTCCTCGAAGGAAATCTATGCAAACATGCAAACTCCACACAGAAAGACTACGAGCCCGGGGATCAACCCCAGGACCTTCTTAAACGTATAGAATCACCCTGTAAATGGGCAGGCATGAGGGGGCAGGCATCCAACCCGAAGCTGCCGCCACCAGGGGCGCTGCTCTGTTGTCCATACCCCGGAGGGCCTGGGATGTTGGGGCCTGGGGTTTGTGTGTGTATTTTCTGTAGATGTATGTTGCGTGTGTGTGTGTAAGCCAAAAGAGTCCCTTTGTTCCTCGACCTTGATGCTTGCAGAGTGCTATGGTGATAACCCAGCCAGTCAGTCAAACAAAAGTCAACAAACATCAGGTGTGTGTACATGTTGCAAAATATGTTGAATGTTCACAGTCAGCTGTGTTTAAAATCTGGACCAAGTACAGACAACATGGGAAGGTTGTAAAAGGCAAGCATACTGGTCGACCAAGGAAAACATCAAAGCATCAAAATAGAAAACTTAAAGCAGCATGTTTTGAAAACAGAAAATTCACAGCAAACAAATTACAAATGGCTGACCGAACCGCAAAAAAAATAAAAAATGCCTAAAGAAAATGGGATTTAAATAAAGAAAAGCTAAACGAAAGTGTTCATTAACATCTAAACAGAATTTAAAAAAAAAACAAGGTTAAGATGGGCTCAAGAAAGCAATCGTGGACTATGGATGTCTGAATGTAGGTCATATTCAGTGATGATTTGCAAATCTGCATTGGGTAAGGTGGTGATTTTTTTACCCCGGGACCATCAGGTTCCTGAACACCAGACACTAGTCACTTAACTCCACAGACATCCCATATATTCAAGTCATCAAGAAAGGAGTGTGGGGAGTGGTCGTATTGGTTGCAGGAGGAGAGGGTTTTTTTGTTTGCAATGTTTGCATTTTATATTTATTATTGCACTACTGTGCAATCATGATTAATGACAATAAATACTGTTCTATTTTATGATGCTGGAACTTTTGTTTAGTGCCGTTCCAATCAGATTTATGAAGACGACTGCCTGAAGAAAGCATGCAAATTTCCACAGCCATTGATGATATGGGGCTGCATGTCAGGCAATGGCACTGAAGAGATTGCTGTCATTACAGCGAGGAATATTTTTCACAATGAAGCAGCAGTGGGGTGAAAAGAAGAAGTGAAGTGAAGTGAATTATATTTATATAGCGCATTTTCTCTAGTGACTCAAAGTGCTTTACATAGTGAAACCCAATATCTAAGTTACATTTAAACCAGTGTGGGTTGCACTGGGAGCAGGTGGGTAAAGTGTCTTGCCCAAGGACACAACGGCAGGGACTAAGATGGCGGAAGCGGGGATTGAACCTGCAACCCTCAAGTTGCTGGCACAGCCACTCTACCAACCGAGCTATACCGCCCCAAAGAAGAAAACTATTTATTCAACCCTGAAAAAAATCTAAATAAAGTGCGAAAATCTGACTTTTAACAATGACTAGACAACAAAGTATGTTTTACCCCGAGCAGGTGCTCAAGTAATTGTGTCCTGTCGGACCTTTTAAGCAATGGACACACTGTTCTAGACAAGCAGCAACGACGGTAGAAATCCACATGGAACTTGGTCAAATCGTTGTAAGTAGATATTGTGCATACAAATATTGATTTTGTTTTGTATTGAAATCGCAGACTTCTTGATGTCTTTTGTATTCGTGGTCGTGCTGTATTTTTTCTGAGAGAAACTCTGGCAATCAAAGCTTGTTTCATACATGTAGCGCTAAATTTAACAAGCAGTGGGCGATAACGCCTCACCTTAGGTTTAATTGTGTTGAGCCACATTCATTGTGTGCAATGTTTGATGTGGATGTTGTTTAATTTATATATGTGTTAACATCTGCAGTTTATTTTGTGAATGTATTAACACTAAACCTTATATTTTATTAATCTAATATACATGGACTTTAAGTAAAATACACAATAGATGTTGTAGTTTTGTTATATTTATTTTATATTTTTATTTTCAGTCTTACTATCCTAAATTAAGGAAGTAGTGTAAAGAAATGAAACAGGAAAAAAAGAATTCAAAAGGAGGAACATCGAACTGCCGCGAAAAAACCTCTTGAGCTTCTGTTTCTTAATACTGTGAAATATTTGTCGAGCTGCATATGCTGAAAATGAGTAGTGAGGGCAGGATAATGAATTTATTGTCAGGGCAGTGTGAAAGCTTATGTGTTTACTTTGTAATTCAGTAAACGCAGTTTCAAATGAACACAACGCACAGAGGCACTTTCTGACAAAACATCCAAATTTCGATATCCGGCCCCTGAGCCCTCGGGCTCTTGAAACTGTGGCCCTCTTCATTCTGTAGTTGAATAGCCCTGCAAAAAGTTGACAATTTTTTTTTACATTTTACAGTGTAGGCCTTTATTACTTCATATTGAAATTGTGTTTTTACATGAACATGTGGGCCGCTGTGCCTGTTTTCCTAAACTTTATAGCTATTGATATAATCCACTAGCCTACTGAGTTCTCAATAGTTGAAATACCACATGGTTAAAGAGGGTGTCAAAATTATGTGGTCGCTATCCGTGGTGCTGAACTGATTTGAATTTGTGTTGTTTTAGTTTTAGGGGCCATTTAGCCTAATGTTTTGTTGTTTGCTTGGTTTGTTATAGCTACTTCATGTCCCTTTGATGGACTTCAAAATGTTCTCTGTTGTGCTGAAGCTTATAAGCCCCGCTATGGCGGGCATGAGTGTGTTGCAAAATGATGAAATCCATCCATCCATCCATCCATTTTCTAACGCTTATTCCCTTTGGGGTCGCGGGGGGCGCTGGAGCCTATCTCAGCTACAATCGGGCGGAAGGCGGGGTACACCCTGGACAAGTCGCCACCTCATCGCAGGGCCAACACAGATAGACAGACAACATTCACACTCACATTCACACACTAGGGCCAATTTAGTGTTGCCAATCAACCTATCCCCAGGTGCATGTTTTTGGAGGTGGGAGGAAGCCGGAGTACCCGGAGGGAACTCACGCAGTCACGGGGAGAACATGCAAACTCCACACAGAAAGATCCCGAGCCCGGGATTGAACCCAAGACTACTCAGGACCTTCGTATTGTGAGGCAGATGCACTAACCCCTCTGCCACCGTGCTGCCCCAAAAATGATGAAATGATAAGCTTTATTATTTGGGTTTAAAGGTCCCAGTCATGTGCCCCGCCCCTGGCCCGCTACTGCCCTCCACAGTGCAAAGCCACTTTCCAGTCAGCAATCCTCACCTCTATGGTGGCAAATAAAATATGTTTTTACAAGTATCATCCCTGAAGGACAAGGAATATCTAAACATGATACACTACACACTGTAGGAGCATATGCTCACCGCTAAGTGAGAACTTTTGAGCGTAAACAAAGAGGTAAGTAACGATACTACTGTATATATTATATCATAATATGGTCAATACTACAGTGTTTGGATCGGTATTTTTTTATTATGAGAAAATGTTTTTGTCTTTTTTTTTAATTGTTTACAAACTCAGAAAATAAGTCCCTGGGCACATGAGGACTTTCTGGACAAAAATCCCTTCACTGCAAAACAAAGCCAATAATAAGAAGTTATTTAAACATATAATTGGTATTGTTACAATGCCATCCTGTGATTTTATCTGATTATAATTGTGATCAAAATGGAATCATTCAATATTCTTCAACATTTTGTATTTCGTAGTATTGAAACAACAGAAGAATAAGTGTTTATTACATTTTAACACAAGTGTAGATAAAAACATGTTACAACAAAAAAGTAACCAGATAATAACAGTACATTAGGAAGTACATTTATAATAGTTTGACAAAATAATATAACTGGAAATGACACTATACGTTTCTGCATATGTCAACAGCTAAATCAGGAGCATTTTAACCCATTTTGAAATGTTTACATACCAAATAATATTGCGATATAGACACACACACACACACACACACACACACACACACACACACACACACACACACACATACACACAGTATGCATACATATGCACATTTGGTTTGACAGCACTAGTTTTATCATACAGTATTTTAGAATTTTGAATTCCTTTGAGGTGTCCAAACTTAAATCAATCTAAGATGACCGACAGCACTGTTTGTTTGTCTGCTTGTCAATGTGCTCTGAATGTATATTTGTTTTAGTCTCTTTTTTTTTAGCCATTTTTTAGTCAATTTTACTCTTTTGAAGCATAATAATTGATGAAGGAAGGCAGCTTTCCTAACTGCTTTTATTGGACTTTAAAATCTAGTGGCCTTTCACCTACCACTGCTTGGGTCTTTCCTAGCCTGAGCTTGGCCTTCTACTGCCTACAGACTGGGTCTGCTCACCTCATCTTGGCCTTTCAACTGCGGCAACCTGGCAGTATCTCTATCCTAGCCTGGCCCAGGCTGTCGCCAGGCTCTATCCTAGCCTCAGCCTGGTGACAGCCTGCGCCACTTTTAGCTTGGCCTTTAAACTGCTGCAGCCTGGACCACACTCTGGATTTTGAATAATTGGACCTGGGTAGCCAATAAACAATTTAGCAATGATTTTACCACAAACACGTCACTTGGTTTGCATGCTTTTTCCAGTACTTGTTTGCCACAATTGTGGTGGCTTACCTGACCAGGTGCTCCACAAACCTTTAACTCTATCCAACACAATAACAATGACCTGGTCCTTCGCACCTACACAAATGTTATTGATGTCCTTATGCGGGCAAGAGTTAAATAATTTTACCCAACTACACAATGGTGTATTTCTGTGTTAAAAATATAATTTACTCATCTTGAAATCAACATTTTCGACATTGTGAAGCCAAATAATGGTTTCATTGGGTTATCTCGCAATATGTAACAGAACATCTTTATATTGCTTTTACTCCTGCTATCAGGCAATGTGTTACCAAATCCAGGTCAAAGTTATATAACATAAGTACAACTGATGAATTTAGAGTCAGGGCAGGTCTCAGTTTAAGTCATTTAAATATTATGAGTCTACTGTCAGAATGTGACATGGTCAAAATCTGAATTCAAACATCAAATGCAGACATCCTTATCAGAAACTAGGCTAAGTGAAGCAGTCTTTGACAAGGACATTGCTATTGATTAAATGCATCTGGTGCAATCATCCTCAAAAAGTGGCCATGTATATTCATCCATCCATTTTCTACTGCTTGTCCCTCTGAAGAACAAATGTCATGTTACCTTATTATCAATACTTTAAATCACTAAACAATTTGAACTCTTTGCCCTGCAGGTTGAATTCTCCCATGGCCAACCTCTCTCAATTGTATGGTGTGTTAGACCTCCCTTGGCCTCTTCTGAAGCCCTCGCCTGTCTTGCATCCTTTATGAGTGGGTTAAACTCAAGTGAGCTTCTTTTGGTTGGTGATTTAAATATTGATTGGTTGACTTCCTCATTTGATAAGCTTAAAACTGTATGCAACACACAACATTTAAATCAATTAATCACTTCCTCAATTCCACCCAATGCTAAAAATCCATCAAAATCTTCCTTACTTGATCTAATCTTAACCAACACCTCACACAAATACATTGATACTGTTATGATCCATTGCCCGGATCATGTTTTGTTCAGTTAGTTTTAACTACCTCAGTTCTGTTTTTGCACCCCTGGGTTTGTGTTTCAGTTGCCATTACTCGACTCCAAGACAGGTTCCCGTACCAGCACTGGCTCCAAGACTGTTTCCCGTACCAGCACCAGCTCCAAGACTGATTCCCGTACCAGCACCCACTCCACTGCTGGTTCCCACGCCAGCACCCGCTCCACAGCTGGTTCCCGCGCCAGCACCCGCTCCACGGCTGGTTCCCGCGCCAGCACCCGCTACACGGCTGGTTCCCGCGCCAGCACCCGCTCCACGGCTGGTTCCCGCACCAGCACCCGCTCCACGGCTAGTTCCCGCACCAGCACCACGGCTGCCTCCAGTCCCTGCACCACGGCTGCCTCCAGCACCCGCTCCAAAGCTGGTTCCCGCACCAGCACCTCGGCTAGCGCAGACAGCAGCGATGCCCAGGACTGGGGCGTAGGACTCAAAGGCTACTGAGGTTCTGGCGCCACTCGCGGCCACCTTCTCAACGGCCACAAACGTGGCCGTTCCGTGGTCGCCCACCCCGCCTGCTGCAGCGGCGCTCCACTTGCCGGCGCCACTTTACTTGTCCCCGGTGGATTCGGGGACACTTGGCCTCGGACCCACCACCAAGTCCTCCCTCCGCCCTCCTCTGACTTTTGAACTGTCTTAGTTTTTTTTCAAGGAACATCTGGAATCTGTCCTTTAAGGGGGGATACTGTTATGATCCGTTGCCCGGATCATGTTTTGTTCTGTTAGTTTTGACTATCTCAATTCTGTCTTTTGCACCCCTGGGTTTGTGTTTCAGTCGCCATGACTGCAGATTAGTTTCACCTGCCTCTGATTAGTGTTCGGGACGCTCACCTGCTTTTGGGCACTAAACAGATAGCTATTTATTCCCGTTTCTTTCCACAATCAGGCTGGCTTCCTTGTTTGCATCACGCAACAGCTAACGACAATTATAGTTTTTTGATTCCTGTTTATATGCTAGCTCACGCGCTAGCCTCCTTAGCTTTGCCTCCCGTGCTATCGGCACACTTTTGTTTTTTTCTGTTTTTTCCAGCATGATTTATACTAATAAATAATTGCCTACCTGCATGCTTCGTCCGGAGTTTTCCCGTCTACATCTTGGGAGAACGACCTACGCATAACCATGCAACCAAGTCGTAACAGATACTGGGGTGTTCGTCAATGACCCGAGTGATCATTGTACCATCGAAGCTACAGGAAACTGCAAGCTTCCAAAACCGAAACCCAATATTACACCCAAAAGAGCTATTAAAACTTTTTCCTCCCTGTTTTTACAAGATATACGACCTCTCTGCCTTTCAGTGGAACAGAGTTGCTTTAATTGAAGATTGCAGGGATAGCTTTAGAATACTTTAATAATACATTCAAAACTGTAGTCAATAAACATGCTCATTTTCAAAAATTTAGAGTGAAAGGCCGATATAATCCCTGGTTTTCCTCTGAAATTGGAAACATTCTCAAAGAGAGAGGCATTGCTTGGGTGATGGCTTGAAAAACAACGACAAATGTCAAACAACAAATTGGCTCAGCTCTTGGAAATAAATGTATTTCTCTTATTAGGAGAGACAAGTCTGACTTTTACCTGAATGAATGCAAAAGACATATCAATGATCTCAGAAAGTTTTGGCAAACCATAAAGGCTTCCTTAAATCATGTGACAACAAATGACTTGCCATGTTCATTAATTACTAAATGTGGTACTTTTTCTAATAAGACATCTATGTCAAAGTGTTTTAATTAATATTTTATTTCTGCCGGATCCTTATTTAAGTAATTGTATCCTCAATTGTCAAATGTTGGTCAGACTAATGCTAATACACCATTTATACCGCTGACCACTTGCTCTTTTGAGTTCACATCTCTATTAAAGGCCTACTGAAACTCACTACTACCGACCACGCAGTCTGATAGTTTTTATATCAATGATGAAATCTTAACATTGCAACACATGCCAATACAGCCGGGTTAACTTATAATGTGCAATTTTAAATTTCCCGGCAAACTTCCGGTTGAAAACGTCTCTGTATGATGACGTATGCGTGTGACGTCAATAGCTGAATCAGACATTTTGGAATAGGTCGGTCGCCAGCTTAAATCGTCTTTTTTCATCGCTAAATTCCACAGTATTCTGGACATCTGTGTTGGTGAATCTTTTGCAATTTGTTCAATTAACAATGGAGACTGCAAAGAAGAAACCTGTAGGTGGGATCGTGTATTAGCGCGGCGGCTGCAGCAACACAATCAGGAAGACTTTGAGTTGGCTAGCAGACGCGCTACCGTGCATACAGCTTTGTCTTTCAAACATTTGATCTCTTGCCCGTACGTGCGTGCCGCTATGTGCATGTCACGTACGTAACTTTGGGGAAATATATGTTTCTTGCCAACTCTGATGGCAGCCGGGGTGTTGTCGAAAGCTACAACGCCCGCCGCACCGCTGTCCTCACCTGTCTGGGTTGACTGCCTCCCTCTCCGGGCCGCCGACCGCATCGATGATCGGGTGAAGTCCTTCGTCGCGCCATCGATCGCTGGAACGCAGGTGAGCTCCGGTGTTGATGAGCAGATGCGAGCTGGTCTAGGTGGAGAGCTAATGTTTTTAGCATAGCTCTGTCGATGTCCCGTAGCTAAGTTAGCTTCAATGGCGTTGTTAGCAACAGCATTATTAACCGTGTGGTTACAGGTCCAGAGTTTGGTAGTATTGTTGATCTTAATTCTGTCTATCCTTCCAGTCAGGGGCTTATTTCTTTTGTTTCTATATGCATTGAAGCACGATGCTATCACGTTAGCTCCGAAGCTAAAGTGCTTCACCGATGTATTGTCGTGGAGATAAAAGTGACTGTGAATGTCCATTTCGCGTTCTCGACTCTCATTTTCAAGAGGATATAGTATCCGAGGTGGTTTAAAATACAAATCTGTGATCCACAATAGAAAAAGGAGAGAGTGTGGAATCCAATGAGCTCTTGTACCTAAGTTACGGTCAGAGCAAAAAAAGATGCGTCCTGCACTGCACTCTAGTCCTTCACTCTCACGTTCCTCATCCACGAATCTTTCATCCTGGCTCAAATTAATGGGGTAATCGACGCTTTCTCAGTCCGAATCGCTCTCGCTGCTGGTGTAAACAATGGGGAAATGTGAGGAGACTTTCAACTTATGACGTCACGCTACTTCCGGTACAGGTAAGGCTTTTTTTTTTATCAGCGACCAAAAGTTGCGAACTTTATCGTCGTTGTTCTATACTAAATCCTTTCAGCAAAAATATGACAATATCGCGAAATGATCAATTATGACACATAGAATGGATCTGCTATCCCCGTTTAAATAAAAAAAATTAATTTCAGTAGGCCTTTAATTTATTAAGTAAACAGCGCACTAAAGAGTCATGTACGCAAGTAAAGTAGCAGGAACTGACTAAATCAAACCTTTTTTCTTAAAATTGTCTGCTGATTTTGTTGCTGAGTCTCTGTCACATATTTTATCCTTGTTCTTACAAGTGAAAGCGTTAAAAAAAATCTGGAAATCAACCTTTGTTCTTCCCCTGTTCAAATAATGTGAACCCACAAACAAAAAACTGTAGACCGATTTTTAAATTGTGTATTTTAGCTAAATTGTTTTAGATGATCGTCAATGACCAACTAAAGACAATTATTGGAATCTAAAAATATTTTATCTCCATTCCAATCAGGTTTAAGAAAAGAGCAGTGTACTGTTGCAGCTGCACTAAAAGTCCTAAATTATTTATTGAGGCTTTAAACGGCAATAAATACTGTGTTGCTATTTTTATTGGTTTGTTCAAAGCATTGAACACAGCAGACCACAGCCTGTTCATTCAAGCCCGAGAATCACATTGAATTGTCCAAAAATGCAAATGCTATATTTTACAGAACACAATGTATACAGGCGGCTGAAACTACCTCTTCAATTCTGGACATTACCAAAGGGGTTCCGCAAACCTCTGTGCTGTGGGCCCATTTGATTTTGTACCAACACAAATAATCTTTGTAACAATTTTTCAAATGCAATGTATCATTTGTATGCAGACAACACCAATATTTATTGCTGCACAACATCGATCACTCAGGCTTTTGGGCTTTTACACACAGCTTTTGATATCATCCAGGCTCGCTTATTTGATCTTACATTAGTTTTAGATACAGATAAAAGCTAACTCATGGTTTTCTCTCATTCAAGGGTGCTACCGGAAAACATTACAAATATAGTAACATCAAAAAGAAAAACCTACAATGCAGGTTTTGAATTAAAAGTACTTGGGTTTTACTCTTGACCAGGATTTCATTTAAACCGGTCATATTATACGAAACACTTCCTTTTAGGACTTAGGTAGATCCCAAATACGCAAAAACAGATACGAACAGGTAAGAACAGTAGTTTTTTCATAATAGGTCCCCTTTAAAGCCCATATTAACAACTCAAAGCCTGATTTACTAAAGGTTTGCGTGTCCTAAAACAGAAAACTTGATAGCGCATTCAAAATATGCTGTATAATAGACTGTATTTATATTATTCACATGTAAAAAATACTTAAGTGTTTATTGTTTATTGTGAGCGAACTGTGGTGCGGAATTTCCATCAGGGATCAATAAACTACTTTCTATTCTATTCTATTCTAAAGCTGATCTACAAACCCCGTTTCCATATGAGTTGTGAAATTGTGCTAGATGTAAATATAAACGGAATGCAATGATTTGCAAATCATTTTCAACCCATATTCAGTTGAATATGCTACAAAGACAACATATTTCATGTTCAAACTGATAAACATTGTTTTTTTGCAAATAATCATTAACTTGAGAATTTGATGCCAGCAACACGTGACAAAGAAGTTGGGAATGGTGGCAATAAATACTGATAAAGTTGAGGAATGCTCATCAAACACTTATTTGGAACATCCCACAGGTGAACAGGCAAATTGGGAACAGGGGGGTGCCATGATTGGGTATAAAAGTAGATTCCATGAAATGCTCAGTCATTCACAAACAAGGATGGGGCGAGGGTCACTACTTTGTCAACAAATACGTGAGCAAATTGTTGAACAGTTTAAGAAAAACCTTTCTCAACCAGCTATTGCAAGGAATTTAGGCATTTCACCATCTACAGTCCGTAATATCATCAAAGGGTTCAGAGAATCTGGAGAAATCACTGCACATAAGCAGCTAGGCCCGTGGCCTTCGATCCCTCAGGCTGTACTGCATCAACAAGCGACATCAGTGTGTAAAGGATATCACCACATGGGCTCAGGAACACTTCAGAAACCCCCTGTCAGTAACTACAGTTGGTCGTTACATCTGTAAGTGCAAGTTAAAACTCTCCTATGCAAGGCAAAAACCGTTTATCAACAACACCCAGAAACGCTGTCGGCTTCGCTGGGCCTGAGCTCATCTAAGATGGACTGATACAAAGTGGAAAAGTGTTCTGTGGTCTGACGAGTCCACATTTCAAATTGTTTTTGGAAACTGTGGACGTCGTGTCCTCCGGACCAAAGAGTAAAAGAACCATCCAGATTGTTATAGGCGCAAAGTTGAAAAGCCAGCATCTGTGATGGTATGGAGGTGTATTAGTGCCCAAGACCTGGGTAACTTACACATCTATGAAGGCGCCATTAATGCTGAAAGGTACATACAGGTTTTGGAGCAACATATGTTGCCATCCAAGCAACGCTACCATGGATGGCCCTGCTTATTTCAGTAAGACAATGCCAAGCCACGTGTTACATCAACGTGGCTTCATAGTAAAAGAGTGCGGGTACTAGACTGGCCTGCCTGTAGTCCAGACCTGTCTCCCATTTAAAATGTGTGGCGCATTATGAAGCCTAAAATACCACAACGGAGACCCCGGACTGTTGAACAACTTAAGCTGTACATCAAGCAAGAATGGGAAATAATTCCACCTGAGAAGCTTAAAAAATGTGTCTCCTCAGTTCCCAAACGTTTAATGAGTGTTGTTAAAAGGAAGGGCCATGTAACACAGTGGTAAAAATGCCCTTTCCCAACTACTTTGGCACGTGTTGCAGTCATGAAATTCTAAGTTAATTATTATTTGCAAAAATTAAATAAAGTTTATGAGTTTGAACATCAAATATTTTGTCTTTGTAGTGCATTCAATTGAATATGGGTTGAAAAGGATTTGCAAATCATCGTATTCCGTTTATATTTACATCTAACACAAATTCACAACTCATATGGAAACGGGGTTTGTACTAAACGTGTGCAAAGTGGATTGCATCTGTTAAGTAAGCAGAATTAGACGTGCAAACCATTTTGCATCTCTGTCTTCCTTAAGATGCAAAATCATCAAAACGGTTACATTACTGGGAGGAGAAAATGCAATGCAAAATGCAAATATAATTATTTAGCATTATTTATTACCACTCAGCGTTTTATTTAGCACATGTCAGAAGGGTGTGCAAATAGGCAGTTCCACACACGGCTGCAGGGTCAGTGCTCTCGTTGCACAGACAGACGATGGGCAGAAGAGAATCCTCCGTATGTGTGTGTGTCAACATTTTGAACAATCAGAAAAAAACATATATATTAGACATTATGTCTATTTTGCAACATCATTTTATAATTTCATAGCTGCTGGGGTCTTAAGGAGCTGATTAAAAGTGATGTGTTTCGGTGTCATTTGATAATTTTTTATGATGTTTGTTTTTGTCATAAAGAATATATAATATTTTTAAATTTCTTATATGAAAAAAAACGTATTTAAGTATGCATTTTTTGCGTCTTGAGCACAGTAAGTGCAGCATCTCAACAATGAGCGCACCTATAGCAGTAAAAAAATAAATAAAAAGTGGTTTCATTGTAAATGTACTGCAGGACTGCTACTAAAATGCCCATACAAAGTGGTACATGTCTCTTGCTTGTTTGAAAAAATAGCAAAACGCCAGAGGTAGGAGCATGATAACGTGAATGTGCAGTAAATGAGAGCGTCTCCATGGTGAGGCCCCATTTAGTTTACGCAAAATCCTCATTTAATTAAAGGCGGTCTACACGACTTTTTAATGTTCGTAAATCACATGCAACACACCCACGTACACGCTATTTTATAGAATGCACACAATGTTTACCACGTGGTCTTTGATCTGAGTAAATCAAGCCATCTGTCTCTAAACTTAGGGTGAAGTGATGGTCCTTTTTTAGAAATAAGACCTGTTTCTCTCCTAAGGTCAGAAATAAATTGGTAACAATGACTTTCTTGCCAATAATTGACACTGATACATGCTTTATTTGCTTCATTAAAATGCCTCAAGTAATAATAATGACCAACACTAAAATACAGTAGCATAGTAAGTCTAAGTATTCATTAAAAACAAAGTTGAAGTTTTGTTTAACAAGTTTTGCAAATCAAAATCACTCTTCTTCAGAGGGTAAAAAGAAATCAAGGAATAAGGCGAAGCAATACTAAACAACTTGGGACAAGACTGTGGAAGACGGCTGGAGGTACACGACAAGACGATATACTCTGGCAACAAGACAGGGGAAGACGAGGGCTGTATACACATGAGGGAGGGTGACAATCAGGCAATCAGGAAAGACATCAGACAGGAGGAAGGGCAAGTGGCATGAAACGAGAGGAGAATTAGACTTTCAAACAGGAAGTTCGCCAGACAACCCCAAATCAGGACTTCCCTCACCGCTGTGTGACAGTACTACCTCCTCCCCTCCCTCTCTATGGCCGACTCCCGATGGCCCAGACTGTTCAGGGTGGTCTCTGTAGAAGTCCCTGATGAGAGTGGGGTTGACAATGTGGCGGGACGGATCCCGCTGTCTCTTTTGGGGTCCGTATCCTTCCCAATCCACCAGGAATTGTCTGTCCCGGCCCCGGTTGCGTACTGCCAACAAGTGTTTAACTTTGTATACTGGTCCACCTTCAATCACTTTGGGTGGTGGAGGGGACGTGGTGGCTGGGACCATGGTGCTTTCTTTGGCTAGTTTGACCTGACTGACGTGGAAGGTGGGATGGACGCGGAGGGATCGGGGCAGACGAAGCCAAACAGGTGCAGGTCCGATGAGCCTGGTGATTGGGAACGTACCTACAAAGCGTGGTGCCAGTTTCTTTGATGGGACCTTGAGATGTGGGTCCTTGACTGAAAGCCAGACTCTCTGACCGGGCTGGTAGGCGGGCGCAGATCGTCTTTTGCGATCTGCAGCTCTCTTCATCCAATCTCCTTGTCTGTTCAGTACATGATGGGCGGCTGCCCAGATACGGATGGGATGGGACCGACACTTCCAACTCATTCTCCGGAAAGAGAGGGGGTTGGTACCCTAAGGCACAATTAAAGGGAGAGAGGCCTGTGGCAGATGGAGGCAGCGAATTGTGCGCATACTCTACCCAGACCAGGTGTTTGCTCCATGTGGAGGGGTTCTGGCAGACCACGCACCGGAGGCCTGTTTCCAGCTGCTGGTTAAGTCGTTCGGTCTGACCGTTGGCTTCTGGATGATATCCTGATGTCAAGTTGGCCTTGACTCCAATGAGTTGGCAGAACTCCCCCCAGAACCGTGATACAAACTGAGGCCCCCGGTCTGAAACAATGTCCTTGGGGAATCCATGAACTCTGAACACATTTGTCATCATAATCTCCGCTGTCTCCTTGGCAAATGGTAGTTTGGCATGGTGATGAATCTGACCATTTTGGAGAATCTGCCGACAACCGTGAGGACAGTGGTGTTACCTTGTGAGACCGGGAACCCTGTGATGAAGTCCATAGAGATGTCTGACTACAGTCTGGAGGGGATGGGAAGCAGCTGGAGAAGTCCCATGCGGCACCTGGAAGATGTCTTATTCCAGGCACAGACCGAACACGCCTCTACGTACTCCCGGACATCTGTCTCTATGGCTGGCCACCATAATCGCCGGGAGATCACAAACATAGTTCTTTTAACTTCCGGATGACATGAAAGCAGCGAGGTGTGAGCCCAATGAATCACCCGGGGACGCAGGTCAGTGGGCACAAACAACCGATTATCAGGGCATCCCTTAGGTGGCGGGGCCACACCATTAGCTTGCCTTACCTCAGTTTCCATTGGCCAAGTTACCGCTCCTACCACACAGTTCAGTGGAAGGATGGTCTCAGGTTGCTTGGCCTCAAGCTTGGGGTCAAATAGTCGTGACAGGGCGTCTGGCTTGACGTTGCGGGACCATGGTCTGTAGGAGAGCGAAAAGGAAAAGCGGTTAAAGAAAAGCTCCCACCTGGCCTGGCGAGAGTTGAGTCTCTTAGCCTTCTTTATGTATTCAAGGTTCTTGTAATCTGTCTAGACGATGAATGGGTGTTCGGCCTCCTCGAGCCAATACCTCCATTCTTCCAAGGCGAGCTTGGACCCCGACTTAAACAAGTTGAAAAACTTATTCGGGTGTTACCATTTAGTGGTCAATTGTACGGAATATGTACTTCACTGTGCAACCTACTAATAAAAGTCTCAATCAATCAATCAATTCACCGCCAGCAACTCCGAATTACCAACATCATAGTTTATTTCTGCTCTGGACAGCCGCCGCGACAGAAAGGCACAGGGATGCATCTTCCCGTCCTGTTGAGAGCGTTGAGACAGGACCGCTCCGACTCCTTCATTAGAAGCGCCCACCTCCACGACGAACTGGCGCCGCGGTTCCGCAATGGTGAGGATGGGTGCTGAGGTGAAGCGGTGCTTGAGCGTCTGGAAGGCCCTCTCTGCCGCTGGAGACCAGTGGAACTGCACCTGGGGGGAGATAAGAGCGTGGAGAGGAGCAGCTATTGCGCTGAAGCTTCTGACAAACCGCCTGTAAAAGTTAGCAAATCCCAAGAATTGTTGAACCTTCTTGCGGCTGTCAGGTGTAGGCCAATCTGCACTCTTCCAGGGGCTACAATGAAGCCCAGGAAGGAGACAGTGTCGGCATGAAAAACACTCTTTTCAGCTTAAACATACAGGTCATTGTCCAAGAGTCTCTTTAAAACATGATTTACGTGGTCTTGGTAAGTGTCACTGTCAGGTGAATAAATCAATATATCGTCAAGGTAAACGTAAACTAAATGGTCCAGGAAGTCTCTTAGTACTTCATTGATCATGGCTTGGAACACGGCGGAAGCATTGGTGAGTCCAAAGGGCATGACCCTGTATTCATAGTGACCGCTGGGTGTGTTGAATCCGGTCTTCCACTCGTCT
Organism: Nerophis lumbriciformis; assembly: GCF_033978685.3. Classification (NCBI taxonomy): domain Eukaryota; kingdom Metazoa; phylum Chordata; class Actinopteri; order Syngnathiformes; family Syngnathidae; genus Nerophis; species Nerophis lumbriciformis. Next base: position 24,727,459 of record NC_084578.2, on the reverse strand, counting down.
CCCTCTCTTATTCGGACCAGATGGTAAGCGTTGCGTAGGTCCAGCTTGGTGAATATTTTAGCCTGTTGGAGTTGGTCAAAGACAGAAGACATGAGGGGAAGAGGGGAACGGTTCTTGATGGTAATTTCATTCAGTGGGCTGTAATCAATGCAGGGTCTTAATGACCCGTCTTTCTTCTTCACAAAGAAGAACCCCGCTCCTGCTGGAGATGACGGGCGAATTAAGCCCGCTTCCAGTGATGCCGAGATGTAATCATTCATGACAGCCCTTTCTGGGCTAGAAACGGAGTACAGACGCCCCTTGGGAATAGTGGCACCGGGCAGTAGGTCAATGGCACAGTCGTAGGCTCGGTGGGGTGGAAGTGACAGGGCCTTTGTCTTGCTGAAGACCTGTTGCAGGTGATGATAACAGGAGGGAACAGAGTTCAGTTCCAGAAATTCTGAGTCTGTGGCAGCATTGGCAGAAAAAAGATTAATCTCCTTGACACTTTTTCCCCGGACAGTAGATAAAATACAGTTCTTGGTGCATTCCCTTCCCCATTCGCTGATCTTCCCTGTTTTCCAGTCAACCCGAGGATTATGCTGGTACAGCCATGGATGTCCCAAGATCAGAGAATGGGAGGGTGAAGTAATCAAGAACGGACAAATATTTTCCTGATGGCAGTCAATGTTCATTTGGACAGGTGCACTGATGTGTGTAATAGTGGAAAGCTCCTTGCCGTTCAGAGACCTAGCTCTAATGGGTTTAGCTAGCGGTTCTGACTTGAGTCCTAGTCTCCTAACTAAACTCCAGTCCATCAGACTCTCGTCTGCCCCAGAGTCTATTAGCGCCTCTAGATCTGTGGCCGTGTGATGCATTATCGTGACCTTAGTGAGAGTGCATCGCATCTGAGGTACCGCTGGAACGTGACTCACTGCCTGGGATCCTACACAAAATGACAAGATGGCCGCTCTCTCCACAGTAAAAACATCTCCCCTCCATCAGCCGCTTGCGTCGCTCCTCTGGGGTCAGTCGGGCTCTCCCCATCTGCATGGGCTCCTCCTCTAGGTCAGTGAGGAGGTGAGGACGTAGCGTAGGGTGAACGCTGAGTGGTCGCCCAGCTAGGTGCGAAAGGACGGGTGGTTCTTCCTGCCGCAGCCGGTCCTCCACATCGCTGTCGTTCGAGCTGGGCTAATCGGTTGTCCGTCCGGATGGCGAGTGCAATGACGGCATCTAGGTTGTCTGGTAGGTCCAGGGGAACGAGGAGGTCCTGAATGGAAGCTCCGAGTCCCTTCAGGAAAACGTCATAGAGGGCCGTGTCGTCCCTGCTGCTAGCGTGCGGAAGCGGTTGGGGTTGTCGCACACAGAGCCGCTGCCCTGCTTTAGACTGCTTAGCTCTTGTGCCTTCTCTCTGCTGGAGGACACCGGGTCAAAAGTTTTAGTTAAAGCAGCTTGAAAGTCTGTGAATGAGTGGCAGAGTGAAGAGTTCCGCCCTCACTCGGCAGAAGCCCACGCCTTGGCTCTATCCGTAAGGTGTGAAATCATGAAAGAGATCTTGGAGCGGTCAGTGGGAAACGCATGGGGTATCAATTCGTAATGAATAGCACAGTCCATCAAAAACGTTTTGCACAAACCAGGAGCTCCAGCGTACGGCGCCGGAGGGGCCAACTTGCATCCGGCTCCAGAAGGAGGTGAAGATAGAGTGGGAGCGGCGGTTGGCGTGGGAGGATAGGACGCCGGAACCGGTCGAGCAATATACCCAAGTAGGTCTTGCAGCTGGGAGGAGAGGTGACCCATGTTTGCTGCCATTGCCGTCTGAAAATCCTCCTGTCGGGCGAGCCGTGATTCCTGGGCGCGTAGGCTCTCCGTCAGTCGTTTGGCCTCTGCTGAGTCCATACTGGCAGGTGCAGATGGGGGACGATTGACACAGGCTTTATTTCAGCAGTTTCTTAGAACTCTCTTTAGACAGAGTGATTTAAACAAAATGGCTACAAACTCTATACTTGATACACTAGAGTAACAACAGAAAAGTAGCACAGGGCATAAAACAATAAACGGAAAATCACTCCATAGAGAGGAAGAAGGCAATTGCAAAATTCTACATTGATCTAATAACAAGAAAACAACAATCTATGAAAAGCCACACAAAAGGAAAATCGCTCATGCAGAGGAGGAGACAAGGAGCTATAAACAGAAAGTACGCTATAAAGAGCTAAGAAAACTACAAACTAAAGCGCTCCAAGTGGAGGAAAATGGAAGGCAAAACATTATGAAATTAGCTCAAAAAAACTGACCAAAAAACTTTAGTAAATCAAAATCACTCTTCTTCAGAAGGTACAAAGAAATCAAGGAATAAGGCGAAGCAATACTTAACAACTTGGGACAAGACTGTGGAAGACGGCTGGCGGTACACAACAAGACGATATACTCTTGCAACAAGACAGGGGAAGACGAGGGCTATATACACATGAGGGAGGGTGACACAGGTGGACACAATCAGGCAATTAGGAAAACATCAAGTGGCCTGAAACGAGAGGAGGATTAGACTTTCAACATAAAACAGGACGTTTGCCAGACAACCCCAAAACAGGACTTCCCTCACCGCTGTGTGACAGTGGAAGTACAAATTTCAATACTGAATAAATAATATAAATATAAATATAAAGAATTTAAATAAGTTCTGGATCAAAAATCACTTCCTACTGTTGCAATACTGAGTTATTGTGTAGAAATAGGTGGAAACAATTATAAAAGTACACCTCATTTACTAATAGTATTGCAGAAATGATGAGTTATGATAACACATAAGGATCAATACACAAAGCATTTATTCATTAAAATAAGATAATGAAATTCACATTTATTGTTTATGTTCAAACTGTAAAAATCATGTACAAATCCAATAATATAACAGGCAAACAGGAAAAAAAATTAGTACAATTTTAAGAATAAGTAGAATTTTAAATGTTTGTAATTTTTGTACATACAAACAACAAGTTGTGTATTTGTAAGTACAATTAACGGAATGAAGGAAGTCTGTATGTGTTCTCATCGTTAGCATATTGATCTGCTAGATCAGGGGTGCTCATTACGTCGATCGCGAGCTACCGGTCGATCTCGGAGGGTGTGTCAGTCGATCACCAGCCAGGCATTAAAAAAATAGTCCTAAAAATGAGCGATCATAAATCTTCACTATGACGTCACTTTCGTCACTTGATTGACATTCACGGCACCCGATGGTCTTCTGAGATGACGCTGGCTGCTGCCAGCTCATTAAAATTACCGACTGGAAGGCGAGAAACACTTTATTTCAACAGACTCTGGCGCTGTACCTGTCGTCAAAACTCCAAAGACCGACTGCACAGTTGCACAGTTGCGCTAACAAAACGAGTCTCAGAAAGCTGGCGTGCACAAGCTAGCAAGCTACGGAGTTTGCCGACAATGTATTTCTTGTAAAGTGTATACAAAGGAGTACGGAAGCTGGACAAATTAAGATGCCAAAAACCAACCACTTTCATGTGGTATTGGACATAAAGGAGGACTTTTTTCTCCTCCATTCGAAAATGCGGACGTTTTTAGCACCACTGTCTAATTCCTATCAATGCAAGTCATCAGAATCAGGTAATACACCAACTTATATTCTTGTCTTCATGAAAGAAAGGAATCTATATGTGTTAAACATGCCTGTATTATCTTTAAACACCTTTAACTTATTAACAACATTAACTATATGTGTTAAACATGCTTGTATTATCATTAAACACCTTTAACTTGTTAACAATATTAACTATGTGTTAAACATGCTTGTACTATCTTTAAACACCTTTAACTTATTAACAATATTAACTATATGTGTTAAACATGCTTGTATTATCATTAAACACCTTTAACTTGTTAACAATATTAACTATATGTGTTAAACATGCTTGTATTATCTTTAAACACCTTTAACTTATTAATAATATTAACTATATGTATTAAACATGCTTGTATTATCATTAAACACCTTTAACTTGTTAACAATATTAACTATATGTATTAAACATGCTTGCATTATCATTAAACACCTTTAATTTATTAACAATATTAACTATATGTATTAAACATTCTTGTATTATCATTAAACCCCTTTAATTTATTAACAATATTAACTATGTGTTAAACATGATTGCATTATCATTAAACACCTTTAATTTATTTACAATATTAACTATATGTGTTAAACATGCTTGCATTATCATTAAACACCTTTAACTTATTAACAAAAACATATATTTCATAAATAAGTAAATATAAATTATATATATGAATGAGGTAGATCCCCACGACTTGATCAATTGAAAAGTAGCTCGCCTGCAGAAAAAGTGTGAGCACCCCTGTGCTAGATCAACGTATCCAACTCAAGGTCCGGGAGACAGATCTGGCATGCCAGATCATTTAATGTGGCCCGCAAAAGCCTTGAAATAATATGCGCCAATAAAGTACTTTATCTTTTTTTTTACTAAATGTATTCATTCTTTACATTTTGACAGAAAAAATACATGTAATGCATGCAATTTAACATCTTTTAAATTGTAATATATGTGAATGCAACAATATGCTATCAAACATTTCAAACATGTTTTAGTTCAAATAAAAATAACGATAATAAATATTTGCTTAACTTATGATTTCAAAGCAAGTTATTCATCAAATTGTACACTGTAAAAATGGTAATAGATTTAATGGTAAAAACCTGGCAGCCCAGTTGCCAGAATGTTACTGGAAAAAAACTATAGCAGAAAAAAAACACTGTAGGATTTTTCAGTAAAATTGTGAAAACTGAGCTGCTATTTTTTTCCTGCAAAATCAAAACATATTTTTTACAATGTAGGTAAACAAATAAAATGCATAGGCAATCGTATAATAACATCATGAGGTGAATCACTATACATTAACATACATAAATTATTCCTTGTTGCAAGCAGCCCTCTGAGGGGCAGCCATAACTGCGATGTGGCCCACAGGGACCACAAGTTTGACACACATGTTGCTAGATTGACCTTCTTCATGGCGAATTGAAGCTGAATTCTACGGTATTACTGCCACCCTCAGGTGTGGAGGTGTCATTACCCTTCAGTTACACTGTGTCTGCTGAAGTTGACTTCAAGTCAACACAAATGAAAATAACAATAGTCATTTAATGTAAAAACAACAACAAAAAACATTGAAAATTAATAAATAAGCTTGTGTTTAACACATTCACTATATTTCCATGCATTAAATTAGTCTGATTTCTCAAATAATTTGGTTTATTGCATTTTTACACTGATTTTTTCACTAATGCACAGCAACCTCCACTGTTTAAAGTTTTCATAAAAAGGGATGAAAGCACATTCAATAGATCACATGTAGCAGTAGTGCAGCTTAACCTGCCTCTTTGTAAGACCCTAGTCACATGACTGCAAACGTGACACCTTATTGGCTGGTTCTGAGACAGGATCGCTTGTGTCAGTCTTGATGTACCAAAAGTGGGTCTTGAGTTTTGAAGCAAGGAATATTTCTGCACTGAATTTTTACACACTGATGTTTTTTACACAGAATTTTTAAAACACTATTTTATCAAACAGAATTTTTTAAAACAAATTTTGCTCACAATTGTTTATTTAATGAAATTATCAGCATAATTTGATGTAAAGAAATTCAGTTAACAAGCTTGAAATGCAAAACATTTAGTTACACAAGTGCCAGTGTCAGAAAAACATGTTTCAGTAAAGACACAAATCCACCAACATAGGGTTAACAGTAATTAACACTGTGGTAACTACTAACTAGTTACTAACAATAACATTACCACTAAATCTTCACTGTTTACTTTTATTTTATGTAGGCTTCAGTGACTGCTGCTGTTCTTACCAGCACACTTTGTCTTATAAATAGTGTTATTTTTGTTAAATATTGGTTAAAAGACACAAATTTTACGGTTCCACACTGGGAGATTTTATGCGAAAGAGAAACTGTATTTCATTCTTCCTTATGTCTTGCACAATTGGAGGAATTGACAATAAAGAGTCTTTAAAGTATTTGCAACTCAACGCTATCTCTACAGTGTGTGTTCTAATGTGTTGTCAAATTTCCTTTCTAAGTGAATCTTTTACGACAAACTGAGTTGAGGATTGTTTCTCACCAGTGTGTTCGTGTGTCTTACAATGTTTATTCATTCATTAAAGCTTTTGTTGCAGCTTGAACATGAAATAGGTCTTTCACCAGTGTGTATTCTCATGTGTTTTGCCAAATATCTTTTCTGATTGAAACTTTTGCCGCAAACTTGGCATGTGAACGGCTTCTCGCCTGTGTGTGTTCTCATGTGTTTTTTCAAATTACCTTTTTGTCCAAAAACTTTACGACACACTGAACAAGTAAACCGTTTTTCTCCAGTGTGAATTGTTATATGTGTTGTCAAATGTCCTTTCTGAGTGAAACTTTTACCACAAACTGAGCATATGAACGGTCTCTCACCAGTGTGCGTTCTCATGTGTTTGATCAAATATCTTTTCTGAATAAAACCTTTGCCACAAACTGAGCATATGAATTGTTTCTTTCCAATGTGTATTCTCATGTGTTCTTTCAAATTAACTTTTTGTACAAAACCTTTACTACACACTGAACAGGTGAACAGTTTTGCTCCAGTGTGTATTGTCATGTGTGATACAAGGTTTGTTTGCTCACTGAATCTTTTGTTGCAGCTTGTACATGAAAAAGGTTTCTCTCCAGTGTGTCTTCTCATGTGTTTTGTGAAAGTTCTACTCTGAGTGAAACTTTTACCACAAACTGAGCATAAGAATGGTTTCTGTCCTGTGTGTATTCTCATGTGTTCATTCAAATTACCCTTTTGTCCAAAATCTTTTCCACACACTGAACAGGTAAACAATTTCTCTCCAGTGTGTATTCTTGTGTGTGTTGTCAAATGTCCTTTCTGAGTAAAACGTTTACCACAAACTGAGCATGTGAATGGTTTCTCTCCAGTGTGTATTCTCATGTGTATAATTCGTCTACTACAGCTATTAAAGGTTTTGTCACATTGAGAGCATTTAAAGTGCATGTCGTCAGAGTGACATGTCATACCAACGTTATAGTCTTCATCATCAGTGTCAGAAGAGTCTGATGTTGTGTCATCGCTCTCTGATAGTGGAGCCAAGAGGTTGTCTGTTTGTGATCCTCCACAGTGTTCTACATCAGCTTCTGTTGTCATGTGTTGAGTTGAGCTACTGCTCGGAGGCTCCACCTTTCTCTTCTCTTCACTTTCACCTTTGACCTCGTCATCTTCACTCTTCACAATGACAACGATCTCTGGGAACTCCTCCAACTCTTTAACATGCTCTCCTTGACTGATGCTGTGAGCCTCTTCCTCTTTGAAGTTGGGGGGCATCGGTTCCTCCTCTTCCTCTTTAATGATGGGGGGCTGTTGCTCCTTTTCTTCCCTGTTAAAGCAGGGGAGCAGTTGCTCCTCCTCTTCCTCTTTAATGTAGGGTAGCTGTGGCTCCTCCTCTTCCTCTTTGATGTGAGGGGGCAATGGCTCCTCCTGCTTCATCCTGGAGGTATACTCCTGCTGCTCAGGAGGGATATGTTTTTCACTGATGTCTGCAAGACACAAGAATATAAAGATATGCTTTAAAAAGCTGCATCATTGCATGAGACATTGTCCTGCACCAGCATATGTCTAGGAGGATTTCATCAGTCACTATGCTGACATTCACTCTTGGCCAAGTCATGTTTGCATATGAAAACTGCTTATCAAACATTTTACCTGCTAAAATAAAAATCACACCAAAAAAGGGCTGAACACAGCTTTTTAAACGTCATGTAAACATCTAATCTATTGAGAGAATTCAACCACAATTTTATCTACAGTATATAAAAGAGTAGTCTTAGCAGACTGCAACTAGGACGGAGGAGTGACACTATACAGCAAGGGGACACACCGACAAAAGGAAGCGGTTCTCTCGGAAGCAAAAGATGAGCAAGAGAGCTGGCTGGCTAACTCAACTTAAGGCTAGAAGACCACCTTCACTCTTCCTAGCCAATGTTTGCTCCCTGCATGACAAAATTCACTTATTATGCCTGAGACTGTGTGTTTCAAGGGAGATGAGGAACTGGTCTGAGCCTTGTATGACAAAAATGTGGCCTAATGACAGCATTAGTAATTCAGCTTCCCAAATTGGCAAACTAAAGCTTTTCCAGGTTGACCAAGATCTCTGTGGTGGTGGTGATCTCTGTGTTTATGGCAACAACGTTTGGTGTACAAACAGTGAACTTATAGGATGCTAAAAAAGCATAAAGCCAAGGAACATTTTTAACATCTTGTTCCAACTATCCTCTGTTCCAAGCTGCTTGAAGACAGTGCCCATCATTCCTGTACGAAGAAGCTCCACGGTGACAGATCTGAATGACTATCAGCCAGTAACCCTCACTCCGATTGTCATGAAGTGTTTCGAGAAGCTGGTCTTGGGCATGATTAAGACTTTCATCAATGTCACAGTGGACCCTCACCAGTACGCCTAGAAAGAGAACCACTCTACTGACGACGTCATCTCATCAGTAGTCCACACAGACTTATGTTAGCTATCAGAAGATAATGTGAGCTATGGGAAATGTGTGCAGTAGCAATAAATAGCCACTAGCTTGATAGTTCGCAATTCTACAGTGACACGAACAGCCACGCAACAAACTCAAAAGTACTGTTTAAAGAAAAAACTATGCGATGACTGCAAACCGCAAATACAAAGTTTGAGTAAAATATGTAGGTTCCTACTTTGGAAAGATCAGTAATACTGAATCATTGTGGTATAATCAAGTCAGTTTGACACTATATGCGTTAGTCCTCATGGGAAATGGGTTTTTTCCTTCTGGCAAAACAGTAACGCTTTGGTCCATCTGTGCTGCCAAAATCAACCAAAACTGAAAGTTCCTAAGTGGGGCTTGAAAGGGGAACTGCACTTTTGGGGAATTTTGCCTATCATTCACAATCATTATGAAAGACATGACGACAGATGGATCTTTTAATGCATTCTAAATATTAAATACATTCAATCAAAAGTTCGCTTACAATGGAGCCTATGGGAGCCGTTCAGTTCTGCCTATAGAGCAGCTAAAAAAAATCCAAACACCTCCATTAGGGTTTTATATACATGATGCAAGTATATATGTAATGTAGTAGCAAGCACATTTATAATAACTTTTAACATTGACATATTTTGATCATTTTAAGCATACGCGGTGCATTAATTTAAAAAACTTACTCAACATTTGCTTTTTTTTTCTTCATCACTGAATATTACTCACTGCAGACTATCAATGCCAACAAACTTAATGAAACATCACTTACTGTGCAAGGTCTGCTGTCATTAGACTGCTGGGATGTTCATATATTCCCCTTTAGATGAAAAATGTCTGTATATAATCCTTGTGAAAATTCAGGGTCAGGGGGGTGACAAGCGCTTTTTGTGTCAGCCTCAACAGTTCCAGGTCCTAAATGGCTGTCAAAGTGTCCCAATTTGTCAGATTATATTCTCAGCCATTTATTTTTCAGGTGAGAGGCATGATTTATGATATACAATAAATTTACAGGGAGCAGGGAAGCGAGGAAGCCGACGACCACTCAATGATTTAAACATAGGCACAAAAGCTTGTGATCACGGCGCCGCTATAAATACTTTATCTGCGTTAGCTCTTATAATAACAATATGACTAATACTTAATATAAGTTAATATTTATGTCACATTTTTTAATGTTTTTTTTTTTCGATTTTATGGGCGGAATGGTGGACCTCCCATTAGATCTGCTGTAAGTGCACTTTTATTTACGTTTATTTAATATTTAAAATGCATTTTTAAAAATCCATCCATTGTTGTCTTTCATAATGATTGTGAACGACAGACAACATTTTTTTTAAAGTGCAGTTCCCCTTAAAAAAAAATGCTTTTGGCAGAATTTACTGCGTGTTGTTGTTATGTGCCAAGATTATATGAAAATAATCAAATATCCTCACTTTTTTGCGTGTTTTCCTCGCAGCCTGAAGCAGAGGGGGAGGAGCTTCACAAACCTCTGCTGCAAACTTGACCAAATATCCACCTCGCGTTGACGTCACTATGCACTCAGAATGCAAAATCCCACAAAAAAAGCTTCCAAAACTGCGTGCAGGCTTCCACTTTGATTATCTAACTTTGTAACAACATTCGTAGGTCAAAAATACAAATTTCATCATGGGTCCACTTTAACTCTCAATGAGTCTAGCTGTGTTTGCCCTGTAATGAGGTGGCGACTTGTCCAGGATGTACCCTGCCTTAAGCCAAGTGCAGCCGGGATAGGCTCTATGCAATTGGATGAGCAGGGGTGTTATAGCTGCGACAAAAGTGCCGAAACAGGGTACAGGGGCAAACGCTTCACATCCATGCTGTCACTGGTAAGACTATTTCGTTGTCTGAATGAATTACTTTGTACAGTCGTTGAGTGAGAGTTATACATATCCCATTATATCATAAGCCCAACAACTGCTTTCAAGTGCATGCATGACCATCTGATCATCCCAATGTCAGTCATTTTAGTAATGTCTTCCTCAATCCATCCATCCATTTTCTACCGCTTATTCCCTTTGGGGTCATTCCCTTTGGGGTCTTCCTTCCACTTCCAAAGACATGCACCTAGGGATAGGTTGATTGGCAACACTAATTTGGCTCTAGTGTGTGAATGTGAGTGTGAATGTTGTCTGTCTATCTGTGTTGGCCCTGTGATGAGGTGGCGACTTGTCCAGTGTGTACCCCGCCTTCCACCTGAGTGCAGCTGGGATAGGCTCCAGCACCCCTGCGACCCATAGAGGGACAAGCGGTAGAAAATGGATAGGTGTTGCAAGAGACAAATGAATGCTTGGAGATCAGAGGGTTGAATGAAACCTACACCATTATTTGTAGATAACCTTGTCATTCATAGTATTTATCATGTTTTGACATTTGCATTGCAGAGGCTAGAGACTCTTCTTCTATTACGGAAGAAGCCTCCAATCAAAATCATACGAGAGTGGTTAGAACATGTCTTTGACTGAGAGGGCGGTCGCCTAAGGGGGTAGGATCGAAGGGCAGGTATGAAAAACTCGGTATTAAAAATAGATACACATTTTTGAATTTTGTTCACCTCAATGTCCAAATTATTATTTACAATGGGCAATTATAAAACTATTGCTTTTTGTAATGTCAAATTGCTTCTTTCTTTAAACATTTCAGAAAAAGATGTTGGAACTTGGACCATCACAGCTGGCGACTCTGGTGTCTACGAGCGACAGTGATGTTGAACTGAATGTTTTTTTTGGTTGCTATTACAATATTTACCTGCATTAAGATGCTTTCGATGGATTGGGTTGGTGTGACATTCACAGTTTGTACTTTTTAATTCACAAGCTGTTTGCAGTGTAATTGCTTTTCCACTGTGACGTTAACAATATTATTCAGGAGATGTTTTATGCGCACGTTTTTGCTGTGATGTTAAAAATATTTATATCTAATACAGGACATGTTTGCTGTGCAATTAATTTTGCTAAATGTTCACAGTATTCACTTTTAATTTAGGTGATTTATGATGTGCAATTTAATTTGCGCAGATGTGATTTTCTATAAAAGTAACTACCGTATTTTCCGCACTATAAGGCGCACCTAAAAACCACAAATTTTCTCAAAAGCTGACAGTGCGCCTTATAACCCGGTGCGCTTTATATATGGATAAATATTAAGATTCATTTTCATAAAGTTTAGGTCTCGCAACTACGGTAAACAGCCGCCATCTTTTTTCCCCGTAGAAGAAGCGCGCGGTGCATGCTGGGATATGTGACGTTTCATTTCCATTTGTGTGTTTATGTAAAGACCCCAAAATGGCTCCTATTAAGTGTGTTGTCTGTCTAATTATAAATAATGCAGACGAGGCGTGTTAACTGAGTTCTCAACGTTTACTCACAGCGTGCTCATAACCACATTCTAACTCCCAGCATACAACAACGCTTCTCAGGGCTACCGCGCATGCTCGTAACTATCGTTGCATGCTGGGTAGTGTAGTTGTTATATTTGCTAGCTCATAACAGCACATTGAGAGACACGCTTACGCGCTTAATTCAATACTCGCCGTCATTCCGGGTGGATTGACAAAAGACCTCCAGCCGCTAGATATTGGTGTCCACAGGGCATTCGAAGCTAGACTGCTAACTGCGTGGGAACAATGGATGACAGAAGGCGAACACACCTTCACTAAGACGAGGAGGCAGCGCCAGACGACGCCAACATCTGCCAGTGGATCGTAAATTTGCCCAACTTTTCACTTCGGACACCGAAGACGAAGGATTTACGAATGAAGAATAACTTCAGAAAGTGAGCGCTATGTTTATTTTGTGTGTTGTGACATTAACGTTCGAGCAACATTATGTTGCTATTGCTCTGCACTATTTTGAATTTTACTATGTTTGTGATTGCACATTTGCGTACATTTTGGGAGTGAACAGAGTTGTTAGAACGCTGGTTTTTAATATATTATTAAAGTTTGACTGACCTATCTGACTGTTTTTTTGACATTCCCTTTAGCGCAGCGTAGGCGCGGCTTATAGTCCGGGGCGGCTTATTGGTGGACAAAGTTATGAAATATGCCATTCATTGAAGGTGCGGCTAATAATCCGGTGCGCCTTATAGTGCGGAAAATACGGTATATAATATCGTATGCAACTGTTTCTTTCCTAAGACGTTTACATGTAATTTGATGTTCCCTAGGCATTTCTTTATTTCCAAATTAGAAGTTGTTATGCAATGTTAATTGATATGATGCTGAAATGTTCAATACAAACCTCATGTTATAATTCAGAAGACGCCTTGTTTTTTATGCAATTCCTTTTCCTGTGCTATATGTTTTAATAGTTATAGGCTATCTCCTGTTGTAAGGACTGAAACTCTCATGCTGGGCATATAGAAACAATTTCAGTCAAGCAATATATCGTTTATGTTCAATAGCGAACTTTAAATTTGAATTTAAAGGGGCTGTCAGCTTCTTGAGGCTGCTGCTCAGCCTGCGTGATCCAGTGTGACCTGGCAACGAGAATATTTGACTACGTCTTACTAGCAATACATGGTGTTTACGTGACGTCACACATCCGGGTTATCCCGGGTCATCCGCCATCTTGGGAGGCAAACAAAACACACCTGGCCTAGTTGACACGCTTCACGATTATTGACAATAGCTTCGAGCAAACACTGGTGAAAGGCGCATAATGGTTATTTCCTGTTGGGTGAATGGATGTACAAATCGACGGGATGGATCAGTGCAGCGAGGATTTTTCAGTATTCCTAAAATTAGACACAACGAAGGAGAACAGACAAGGAAAATCAGCGAGGAGAGACGACGCTTGTGGTTGGCAAGCATCAACAGGAAAGAGGAGCCATCTCAACATTCCAAAATATGTTCTGATCACTTTGTAACAGGTAGGATTACGTCTCAATCTGTTTATTAAATATTTTAGAACGATGTATTGTTTATTTTTTTGTCAATTTGCTATTCTCGAAGCCCTTTATGGGATGGACCACGAAAGCGAAAGCCCCCCCCACCCCCCCCTCAGGATATATAGCGCCCATCTCAGCCCAGGTTGCTTGTACACGAAATGAGTTGTAGATCTCAATGGATAAAATTAAATAATAAATTAACAAATTTATCACATATATAAATAAATATAAGTGGATGGGAGAGGACAGGCTTGGGCAGACTCCCCTTATCCTAAGGAGTCCGACGTGTCCTCGCTAAACACATGGTTTTAATGTACGTTATATATACATACCCTGCCCACTACAAGCACTTTCTCGTTTGCAGTCATGCTTTTAACGTCGCTGACCCATCCGTTAATAAACTGGTTGTACGCCTCCAGAGACTTGAATGCCCTCAATTCCTCCATTGTATAGGCACTGGTGTAATTGACGAGGTAGTTCAAAATGTCTATGTACGTTATGGCCGGGAGGCATTTGTGGTCATACGTGAAACTTTGTTTCGGCACTTCGTACGGGTCAACGCCTATGCATTGTGTCTTCTGGTTGTATCTTTCCAACGTCTGGTTGTCCAAGCCTTCTTTATACTTCTTTTTTGCTGGTTTCTCGGCCATTATGCATACGTTTGTGAACGGGTTCGTATATATGAATTTGCTGATGTTGTACCGGTGCGCTTGCCTTTCAAAATGGCGGATCGCGCGGAGCATCATGGGAAATCAGTCGGGCGTGAAAACTATGTATATTTGACTACGTCTTACTAGCAATACATTATGAAATACACGCCTCGTGAATAACACAAAATAAACATGAATACCAGCTGTCCAACAGTATTTACACTCACCGTTTAGTCAATGTATGTGAGTTATGGCGTTTCACCTCGCCAGCTCGGTGGAAATGTGTAGCACCCACGCCGTTCTACAGGGTTTAAACACAACAAATACAGCAACAGTAGACTGCTGAAAAAATAATCGAGAATATGTAAGCATATATTGGAATAGATTGGAATAGATGACACCTTTCCTTACCGATCGATATCTTTAAAGTCAGCACAGCATCGAGGAAGTAACAATAACAGGAAGTAACAGCAAATCGTCACGTGGGCTTGCCGGTAGCTCACAGTGTTGGCTGATTGGCTAACAGAGAAATCCACTGAATCTGATTGGCTCACTGGGAATGGCTCACTGGGAAGCGTGTCTCACGAAGTGTTCCCTGGAGCTCGTAAAACACAACACTAGATGGATGCAAACGTCTCTTTTCCACTATGCTTCGTTTTACTGAAATGTTTAACAAGAATGTACACATATGCACATAATAAACATAACTAAATGTGGTTTACGTTTCAGTTCGTTCTGTCTCTTGACTCTACAAAATTGACGATCGAGCTCCCTACTCAATGGGTCTTTCCACTGAAAAAGAATACAAACATACCCACTGATCCTGTAACTGTTGAGTTTGAGTTTATTTCGAACATGCATGCATCCAACATGATACACCACAATTTCCAGTTTCTCTAGTCAACATATTCGAAAAGGAGTCGGCAGAAGCAGAGTGTTGCACCTTTCCTGCTTCCTGCTCTCAGACCGTAGTCGAAAAGCGCAGGGGAGACACTTCTCCAGGGCCGATGTATGTTCGGGGCAACACCCTTCACTTTACCCGGCAGTGGGTCTCGACAGCAGACGACTTCAGGGGAATGATGAGTCCGGCGATTAGTTGCAAACCCTGCTTTATTGATCGCTTTCCCCCCAGCCAATTCAACACACAACAACACTAGTCCCCGCCTGCACATACGCTCGCGCTTCCTCTCTTCTCTCGCCCACACACTCACTTGCGCTCCCTCTCTTCTCTCGCCCACACACTCACTGACGTCACTCACCTGTTAAAGGGCCACACACACTCATATGCTATTCTCATAACACTACCCCCACTCTGGATGACAATTAAAACACAATTTCACTCCAGCATAGTAATAAACGTTGACATTTCCATACAGACATACAGTTCCATATTCATTCAATACAATTGAAAGGATGCAGTATGACTAGTAGGAGTCAACTTAAAGGGGGTGCAATAATGTAGCTTGTTGTGCAATTGCAACAATTCAACAGCCCATGTGTTTAGTGTGCGCATTACAGTTGAGCGAAACAGCCCTAAAAAAAACATTAGCAGGTCCAATACTCAGGCTACAGTTTGGGAGGAGAAGCAATTAGCATTTTTAAGTGTAACAGTAACTGAGTCCCTTGTAATAACTCCAAATATTCGCCGAAAAATACACCAATTGCCTATTACGCATTGTGCATACACAAACCAATCTCAAGTTGCCTCTTTTTTTTTTTTTATGTATAGAACAATACTATTAGCTTGAACAGGTCATACAGTAAAAAAAACTATAAAACCTTTTGCCTTTTAAAGGGAAATACAAAACATAAGGCAGTAAGCAACCCCCCCTTTTTTTTTTTCTTTTTTTTTTTTTTTCAACCATACATGAATTTGGCACTCAATGAGCCACCCACTCACCGAACTTTGCTGGTGATCTACGCCTACGGTGGGGCCTTTGAGACCGAGGGTTCTGAGGATGTGACACTGCTGCACCACCCCCACTGTCCTCTAAGTCCACCGGAACGGGAGAGCCAAGCTGAGTGGTGGAAGGGTGAGAAGCCACAGGAATACCCACGGCTGGATCCGATGATGGGAAGCTGCAGCTGTCATCAGCGTCGGTGCCAGAAAAGAGCTGAGGCAGACCCAGTAAAGAGTCAGCAGGATCGACATCGTCCGGGGGTGACACCTCCATTGGTGTCCAGCTCTGCGCTTGCTCCAGGACCCAGGTGTTGTCCAGTGGGTCACGGCAGCGATAAGGCTTTAGCTGATCGTGGTGAACCACCTTTACCTTAGTTCTTGGCCCCTTCTGGATTCGATAGACCAGGTCGTCCAACTGACCCAACACGAAGAATGGCCCCTCGTAAGACGGGAGGAACTTCCTCACTTTGTTCTTGGATTGCTTTGTTCCTTTGATGAGGTACCACACAGCATCACCAATGTTGTAATGTGTGCGGTAACAGTTCTTGTCATATTGTCTCTTTGCACGTTTTACAGATTCTCCGAGAGCATCTCTGGTGATTTGGTGCGCCAGTTCTAGTCGCTCTCGAAGGTGCTGGACAAAGGCCGGGCCCGAGGGAGCTGGTTCAGGGTCCGGTGGAAGGCCGGATACCAGGTCCACTGGCTCGCTCACTTCCCGGCCAAACATCATGTAGTTTGGAGTGAAACCAGTTGAACTGTGCTTTGTTGCCCTGTAGGCCATGACAGCGTAGGGAATCATTAAATCCCAATCCCAGTGGCAACGCTCGGCTGTCGTGGCCAGGATCTTTTGTAGAGTGGCGTTGAACCTTTCAACCTGTCCGTCAGATTGAGGACGAAAAGGAGTTGTGTGTGTTTTGTCGATTCCAAACAGCACGCACATTTCTTGGAACACCTCCGACTCAAAGTTCCTACCTTGATCACTGTGCAGTGCCTGTGGGGCTCCATAGCGACACACCCACTCAGAGGCAAGCACTTCAGCCACAGTTACGGCTTGTTCATTAGGAATGGGAAAAGCTTCGACCCATTTTGTAAAATAGTCCTGTATCACTAATACATATCTGTTTTTGCGCTCAGTTTCATTCAACGGTCCCATAATATCCAAAGCAATGCGTTCCATAGGGGCTCCGACTCGAACGGTACCCATGGGGGCTTGTGGTGTCTTCCGTGGCCTGGCTTTTGATGCGCAGCTGGTGCAGGTATTACACCACAGAGCAACATCCTCCCGCATTCTGTACCAGAAGTACCGAGTCTGCAGCCGTGCTACAGTGCGCTCAACCCCAAAGTGTCCACCAACCTGTCCGTCATGCATCTGTCTCATGATGTCGGCCCGGAAAATGCGGGGCAGCACCACTTGTGGATAGAATTGGGTGTCGTCCAGGCAGTAGAACCGTCTCACTAGTATACCGTCTTTGATGTAGAGGCGTTTCCACTGACTCCAATATGTTTTTGTGGCTGGGCTGCATGGTGAGACTGTCACCCATGCAGGACGTTCTTCACTGGTTGTCAGCCAGGTCCTGATAGGTGCGATATCTGCATCGTCTTCCTGGGCTTGTCGCAGCTCCTCTAGGGACCAACCGCCAAACAGTTTATTTTCTTTTGTCTTGGTCAGGAATATTTTCTCTGGGGACTTTAAGTTATCCCAGTCAGCTGGCGGGGCCTTGTCTACCCCCACTGGACTCAGCATCGCCTGGTTGATGTCAGAGTACAAGTCGCACTGCACAGCCTGGTGACTGACACTCAACTGAGCAATAGAAGGGTTCTGGAGCTTACAAGGGCAGGACTGACGGCAAGGTCTCCGGGAGAGGCTGTCTGCGTTGCCGTGAAGCTGGCCAGGGCGATGGACGATCTCAAAGTTGTATTCGCCGAGTCTTTCGAGCCACCTGGCGAGTTGCCCCTCAGGTTCCTTCATTCTCGTGAGCCACCGGAGGCTACTGTGGTCGGTGCGAACAGTAAAACGCCTCCCCAGGAGATACTGGCGGAAGTGGGATGTGAAATCCACCACGGCTAGCAGTTCCCTCCGGGTAGTGCAGTAATTTTGTTCAGTTTTGGACAGCTTGCGGCTCCCATAGGCGAGCACACGTTCCACGCCTTGTTGAAATTGCGAGAGGACAGCGCCGATGCCGACGTCGCTGGCGTCTGTGTCCAGTATCATGTCACCCTGGTCAAGCGGATACCCCAGGATCGGCGCCGTTATTAGCCGACTTTTGAGATCATCAAATGCCACCTGGCATTCCTCAGACCAACGGAACTGGACATGTTTCTTGGTCAGAGCATGGAGAGGCTCTGCAATACAAGCAAAGTTTTTAATGAACCTACGATAGTAAGACGCGAGGCCAACAAAACGGCGGACATCTTTGAGCGACGATGGTGTTGGCCACCCCTGCACCTTCCGGACTTTGCCTGGGTCAGTAGCCACACCGTTCTCTGAGACAATGTGACCCAGGTAGGCCACTTGGCGGCGGAAGAGGCAGCATTTTGACGGTTTCAGTTTCAGTTTAGCCTGGTGGAGGCGACTGAAAACCTGCCCCAGGCGCTGCAACATCTGTGGCACGTTGCTGCCCAGAACAATGATGTCATCCAGATATACAAGGCAGGTCTCCCACTGCATGCCAGCCAGCACACGGTCCATCAGGCGCTGAAACGTCGCTGGAGCATTACACAGTCCAAATGGCATGACATTCCATTCAAACAGTCCATTTTTGGTGCAGAAGGCTGCTGCTTTGCGTGCTCTCGGGGTCAGTTCAACTTGCCAGTAGCCGGCCGCAAGGTCCAGTGTGCTGAACCACTTGGCAGCAGAGAGGGTGTCCAGCGTATCCTGGATGCGGGGAAGAGGATATGCGTCTTTAATTGTGCAGTCATTAAGTGCTCTATAGTCTATACAGAGACGGTACGTTCCATCTTTTTTACGCACCATCACGATGGGCGAAGCCCAGCTGCTGTTGCTGTGGCGCGCTAATCCTGCCTCCAGGCTCTGTTGTATCTGTTGGTCAGCATCCTGTTGCTTCTCTGACGCCATTCGGCGTGGTGGTTGTTTGACCGGGACGCCTGGCAAAGTTACAATGTCATGTTGAACCAGGGTGGTCCTGCCGAGGTCAGTGGATCCGGTAGAGAACACGTTGCTATAAGTACACAGCAGCTGCGCTAGCTGCAGTTGCTCCTCTTTGTTAAGTTCAGTAGTGCTCTCGGCATAGAGATCTTGTAGGTGCTGGGGAACAGAGGGAGTGTGGTGGGCAGCATGTCCAGGCTGCTGGTAGTCCACAGCGTTTGCAGACTGAAGAACCTTTGCTGGTTGGAGGAACCCCACCATGGCCCCCTTTCTGACGGTTACAGCACTGCTGCCGGGATTGAAGATGCGAAGGGGCATGGTTTTATGGGGGTGAACGTCCACTAGGACTCGGGCCACTAACAGTCTGTGCTTTTCAACGAAGCCTTTAGTGGGGCTCAGCATTAATTCTCCTTTAATGGGATCTTTATGGTGGATATTGCCTTGTACCACATACTCCTGCCCAGCCTCCAGCACCACAGTCCGGGCCACTCTCACTGCGTGCGCCTTTGGTTTATTTGTGGAGTCAAAATAAGGTACCTCTTCCCCGAAAAGCACGATTCGATGATTTCCAAAGTCGAGACGGGCCTGAGCTTGAGTCAGGAATGGGTGGCCCAGGAGGGCCTCGTCCCCAGCTATATCAGCAACCAGGAAGCAGATGTTCACCTGACGGTTGTTGATCAGGACAGGTATGTGGGCTTCACCGAGCACAGGTATATCGCCAGGCCCAACACCGATCAGAGTCTCCACGGCAGATGACTGAAGTGGAGGACGGATATCCAGATGGATAGCGTCATAATGACGCAGAGGAAAAACACTTTTCCGCGCTCCACTGTCCAAAACAGCACACACTTCTAGCCCATACACAACCATATGAATGCTCATTTCATGACCTTGTGCTTTAAGGTGAAGTACAGTAGACTTTGAGCTTTGGGGGAACATGGTTGAAGCTTGAGCTCTGGCTGTTTTTCTTGGTGAAGGGCAATTTCTTTTCATGTGACCCAGGCCTGAACAGTTATGACACTGCACCTCATCCCATTTAATGTCTTTATGGCTCCTCCCTTTATATTGTGTGTGACTGTAGCTGGGGGACTCATGCTTAAAACCAGCTGATGGGGGCGCTGTAACAGGCCCAAATTCGTCCTCTTCTGAACCCTCTCTTATTAGGGCAGCACGGGGTCTGCGTTCAGCTATGTCACGAGCTCCAGGGTGCATGAGGCCGGCCACATATGATGCTGCTCGCCTTGTGGTTTCATGACGACGGGCAATGTCAAATGCTTGGGCTAGTGTCTGGGGGTGCTGCTCTAAGAGCTTCTGTACAGTGTCCACATCCCCCAGAGCATTAATGAACACTTCAACTCCTATAGCATCCTGCTCAGCATCAGTCCTGTTGCTATAGGCTACTGACACCCCCTCATAGATGTCGTCTCTCAAAACATGAAGAGCTTCGCCCGGTTTGCGGGTACGTCGCCTTAATTCAATAGCCACTGCAGCTGCATGCTGTGAAGAGGGACCATATGCAGTTTCCATCTCCTCCACCAGGCGGCAGTAGCCCCACTGGGCTGATCTGGGGTTTCTGTGGATGATGGCCCCAGCTGCACCCACCAGGCAGAACTTCAGCTGAACAGCCATCGTCTTCACGGACCAGTAGTTAGCTTCAGCACAACTCTCAAACCGGTGCAGGAACTCCTTCCAGGGTGTGGTGCCATCATACTGGCCGGGTCTCAAGGTGGGGACTCTCTCCCTTGGATCATAGTCGTCCTCACTCTCTGAAGAAGGCTGATGTAGAGCAGAGCATGGAGCTCCTTGTAATCCTGGCTGCCCACTTTTGCGAAGAGAGCCCATTAGCTTGACACTCTGACTGTGCCCTGGCCCAGACAAATGTCCATAATTAATGTCTTTAGATGTAGAAGGGCATGTTGTGTCCAGGCAGAGGCAAGTGGGGGCTGGGGGGCCACATGTCTGGGGAGTGCTGTGGATATAACTCTCCTGGTGTGCCCGGGAAAAGGGATTTGAATGTGGCGTTGCAATAGCAGCAGGTGGTGGAATAAAGTTGTCTGGTTGGTGTTTGTGAAAACATGAGTTACTTTTAATGGCAGCCACGTCGCGTTGATAACAGCCACTGTCCTCCCTGGACTTTATGAAAGGGTTTGTGCTTGAGAACTTGGGTCGAATGAGCTCACGTGGCACCTCGGCCGCTGCATTCTTCACTCCAGCAGGCTCATCTGCACAATATGACAGGCTAGAAATGCCATAACAACTTGCATTTCCTTCGCTCACATAGTCTGTTTCCCCTTCCACATCACCGTCGTTCATCGTCACGAACGGGTTGGACTTTGAATAGCCGGCACCCCGCGGGCTACTACAGCTAGCATCCGCCATCTTGGCTAGTTTACGCAGGTAAACAATTAGCTTCTCGGCTTATTCTTCTGCTTGCTTTCACCACTGCAGTTTATTTTATCGTCCTTTGCTCACCACTGCCGTTCCATTTATGTGAGAGTGTCCCTTCGTGGTCGCCAATGTTGCACCTTTCCTGCTTCCTGCTCTCAGACCGTAGTCGAAAAGCGCAGGGGAGACACTTCTCCAGGGCCGATGTATGTTCGGGGCAACACCCTTCACTTTACCCGGCAGTGGGTCTCGACAGCAGACGACTTCAGGGGAATGATGAGTCCGGCGATTAGTTGCAAACCCTGCTTTATTGATCGCTTTCCCCCCAGCCAATTCAACACACAACAACACTAGTCCCCGCCTGCACATACGCTCGCGCTTCCTCTCTTCTCTCGCCCACACACTCACTTGCGCTCCCTCTCTTCTCTCGCCCACACACTCACTGACGTCACTCACCTGTTAAAGGGCCACACACACTCATATGCTATTCTCATAACAAGAGCTTATTTGATCTTACCCCTTTTCTTTGCATAGCAGTTGCTAAAGCTTTTGTTCACTTCCTGTTCTCACTGTATTCACAATATACTCCATAAGTAATCACAATAAAAAAATAAAAAATAGATAAATAATAATTGGTGAAGTAAGTTATATTTCATATGGTGAGA
Source organism: Nerophis lumbriciformis (assembly GCF_033978685.3). NCBI lineage: Eukaryota > Metazoa > Chordata > Actinopteri > Syngnathiformes > Syngnathidae > Nerophis > Nerophis lumbriciformis. The sequence goes on along the minus strand of NC_084578.2, from coordinate 24,705,271 downwards.
TGAGTAAGATTATCTTGAAATTGAATGAATGGATGAAATAAATTCAGAATGTTTATCATGGTTCTTCTTCTTTGTACTTTGTAAACACTTTAAGTTTGAAGAGTTTCTTGAAGTGGATCATATTAGTACATTGTTTGATTTATTTGCTTAATCCATTCCATAATTTAATTCCACATACTGACAACACTGCTGCGATGAGGTGGTGACTTGTCCAGGGTGTACCCCGCCTTCCGCCCGAATGCAGCTGAGATAGGCTCCAGCACCCCCCGCGACCCCGAAAGGGACAAGCAGTAGAAAATGGATGGATGGATACTGACAATACTGGCCTGAGGTCGGTCGCTTAAAGATGTTTGTGTGCAACATAAACAACAAGAATAACAATAACACAATATTCATCTAAATAAAACATCAACGTTTTGTCTTCTCATGCTAGTCCGAACTAGCAAAGTTGATCTAACTACAACACTGGACTTGGGGTCTTTCTGTGTGGAGTTTGCATGTTCTCCCCGTGACTGCGTGGGTTCCCTCTGGGTACTCCGGCTTCCTCCCACCTCCAAAGACATGCACCTGGGGATAGGTTGATTGGCAACACTTAAATTGGCCCTAGTGTGTGAATGTGAGTGTGAATGTTGTCTGTCTATCTGTGTTGGCCCTGTGATGAGGTGGTGACTTGTCCAGGGTGTACCCCGCCTACCGCCCGAATGCAGCTGAGATAGGCTCCAGCACCCCCGTCACCCGGAGAGGGACAAGCGGTAAAAAATGGATGGATGGACTTCCACTTCTTCCACTTTCTATATCAATCTTCAGTCTACACATATCTCTGCCATCTGGAAACCTATATCATTACACATTGATGCCGCCTTCAGGCTTGTCAGGCACAACAACAACAACACGGCAGCCATCTTGAGCAGAGGTTGTCACACTGCTTCTCAAGGAGCAGGAGCTCAACAGCGTAGTACTGGTGGATATCAGCCTGGATTGCAACCTCTTCAATATCAGGAGGCTGCAGATTACCACCAAGCGGTCTAATGTGCAGGTCCTTGCGATGCAATACACAGCACACTCCCCTGTCAACCTTGAGCCTAGCAGGATGAGGTTGTCAGTCAACATCAATAAGACAGAAGTGGTCTGCCAGTGGAGTTCCAGCGCTTCACTTACCCCATCAATCTTTACCATCAACAACAAACCATTGTCAATAACACTCTCTTTTAAGTATTTGGCAGCATCCTTTCAGAGGACTGTATAGCATTAATCAAGAAATTCAGAATCTGATCAGACAAGCATCAGCTGCCGTTTGGAGATTGTGACGCTACTGTTCCAGGACAGCAACCTCCACCTGCATACTATAAGGTTGCGGTCTACCAAGCAGTCTGCCTCACTACTCTCCTTTACAGCTGTGAGGCATGGGTCACATACAGTCGCCATATGAAATGACTGGAGCACTTCAGCATAGGTTGCCTGCAGCGAATCCTCAGACTCACCTGGCAGGATGGTGTGCCTCACACAGAGATGCTTGCAAAGACCAACTGCAGAAGTATCGAGGCCATGATCACCCAACACCAGCTGCGATGGCTTGGCCATGTGGTTAGATTGCCTCCAGGCATGGTGCCCCGCAGAGTATTGTTAGGCAAACTACACTGCGGATGTCACCTGGCAGGTGAGCTAAAGAAGAAGTATCAAGATCAGCTAAACAGTTCAATTAGGAAATGTAACATCAGGCCTAAGGACCTTGAGGTCATCGCTGATGACTGTGCCTCCTAGAGGCAGCACTGTAACTTATGACAGGACTCACCAACTGGAAAGGGAGCAAACTGACAGACGGGAACAACGCTGTATCAGGAGAAACACACCCAGAGATGCCAGGACCACCACCACAACAACCAACACATGTTACGATTTAGAAGGTTTTGGGGGATTCCTTATTAAATAAAAATGAAAGGTTAGCTTAGAATGTATTTTAATTTTACTTACCGTATTTTTCGGACTATAAGTCGCAGTTCTTTTCATAGTTTGGCCGGGCTCCTGTGCGACTTATATATGTTTTTTTCCTTTTTTATCATACATTTTTGGCAGGTGTGACTTATACTCCGGTGCGACTTATACTCCGAAAAATACGGTATATATTGATGATGCTTATTGAATATTAATGCATAATAAAGTAGTATAGGAGATATAATAATTAAAATTTTATATGAAATGAACCTACTGTGTTTTTGCTTCATTCTTGTGAGACTCCTGCGTGTGAATAAAGCATTAAGAAGTGACACTATCCATGACAAGCTGCAGTGTGCTCAAACAACCACGAGGTCGCATCTGTGAGAAAATAATACTGTATCATCTATCTCTCTTTAGAACTTATAAGGTCTTAACAGGTCGGTAGTGCATTTTTCACATATTCTTCACTCACACTTAAAGTGAACGATGAGGCAAAAATACATTGTTACCTACTGTATGATTGAACTAGTTAACCTGACCCTGAACAATGGCTAAGCGGATGTTGAAACCCTTGAGTAACCTTCAAGGTATGATCTTATTTAACGTAAGATCTCCTGTTGTTTATTTAACAACCTAAAGAGGTAAAAAACAAACAAACAGGGGAAGCAAGGCCAGGGCTTTTTGAGGTTAGCAATAGACTAATTCCCATGGCAACCGTGCTGATGGTTCACACTTTGCTCAATGGAAACTTGTAAAAGACCCCTAAAAAGACACAAATGAGGCTATCAGATACTGACTGTTACGAACTGGTCAAGGGGGTGACCCCGGGATGCAGAGACGAGAGGCAAGTTTGAATAACAAAAAAGGGAAAACATTTAATGAGTCCAAAAAGTGTAACAAAAAGCGATGGGGGCAGAAGTGCACACCATGAATACTTAAATGAAAACAGGTTTCTCAGTGGTCGGCAGGGGGAGAAGCCAGGGCACACTAAGACACAGGATAAAGTCCTTGTTGCCTCAAGGAGGCTAGGAAACAAACACAACACGTTAGGATTTACAGGATTAAGGAAAAACAACATACCGGGACTGACGAGGCGAAGTAGGCACATGCACGTGGAAGGTGCAGGAAAAATAACCAGCAAGGCCCAGCTGTGGGTGACGAGCTTAAATACTCTGAAGAAATGGTTTGCAGGTGTGCCTAGTGTCCGCCCCTCGCTGGAGACTAATGAGCTGAGGAAACATCACAATAAAAGAGAAAGCAGGGAAATAAAAACACAACAGTACCCGCCCCCCTTAAAGGACGCCACCTGGCGGCTTACCTGGTTTCTCTGGAAAACGAACATAAAATGTATTTAAAAGTGTAGGGTCTAGGATAAGGGAACGCGAGACCCAGGATCGGTCCTCGGGGCCGTAGCCCTCCCAGTCCACCAGATACTGGAAACCCCTGCCCCTTCTCCTCACATCAAGAATGGCCTTGACAGAGAACGCAGGATGGCCATCAATAAGCCTGGGAGGTGGAGGAGGCACCTCTGGAGGACTCAAGAGACTGGTGGAAACGGGCTTGATGAGTGAGACGTGGAACGAAGGATGTATCCTTAGGGAGTCAGGAAGGTGTAGTTGAACGGCGGAGGGATTGATGATACGTGTAATGGAAAAAGGCCCAATAAATCTTGGCTGAAGCTTCTTAGAGTCCACTTGGAGAGGAAGATCACGAGACGACAACCACACCTTCTGACCGGGCTTGTAGTCTGGTGCTGTACTGCGGTGGCGGTTAGCAAGGCGCTGGTTGCGCTCTGAGGTGCGAAGCAATGCAGACCGGGTATTGCGCCAGGCTTGATGTGCGCGGTGCAGGTGGGCAGCCACAGATGGGACGGCAACCTCCTTTTCCAGAGAATTAAAAACGGGGGGTTGGTAACCGTAGGCAGAGTGAAAAGGTGACATACCTGTAGCCGAGCTGATGAGTGTATTATGTGCGTACTCTATCCACGGTAGACTGAAGGCCCAGGAGGCCGGCTGCTGGTGGCAGACGCAGCGGATTGCGGCCTCTAGGTCTTGATTGGTGCGTTCAGTCTGACCGTTAGTCTGTGGGTGGTATCCTGAGGAAAGACTGGGTGATGCTCCTAATGCCTTGCAGAACGCCTTCCAAACAGCAGACGAGAATTGTGGACCTCTATCCGAAACTACATCCACTGGGATACCATGCAGCCGGAAGACATGGCGTACGAGCAGTTCAGCAGTCTCGAGTGCAGAGGGTAACTTGGCCAGAGCGACAAAATGGGCCATCTTAGAAAAGCGGTCAACCAAAGTCAATATCACTGTGTTGCCCTTGGATGGTGGAAGTCCTGTGACAAAGTCCAATGCCACATGGGACCACGGGCGGGAGGGAATGGGAAGCGGGCGCAGAAGACCGGCTGGTGCCCGGTGTGATGCTTTATTACGGGCACAAGAGGCACAGGCCGATACAAAGTCCTTTGTGTCAGCCCTGAAGGTTGGCCACCAGAAGCGCTGGGACAGGAGGAAAAAAGTACGGGTTATGCCCGGGTGGCAAGCGACCTTGGAGCTGTGGGCCCAGTTTAGTACTTCAGGACGGAGCTCTGGGTTCACAAACAAACGCCCTTGAGGGCAGTTCTTAGGAGAGGGAACGTTCTTGAGTCCCTCCTTAACGCGGCCTTCAATGTCCCACTGCAACGCTCCCAGTACTCGTGATGGAGGGATGATTGTCTCGGTCTTGACCTCTTCCTCGGGGCAGGAGTACATCCTCGACAGAGCATCTGGTTTACCATTCTGGGAACCGGGGCGGAAGGTCATGGTAAAATTAAATCTGGCTAGGAACAACGCCCACCTCGCTTGTCTAGGATTGAGCCGTTGAGCAGTACGGATATAGGCCAGATTCTTGTGGTCTGTGAACACCAAAAACGGGGTCTCCGAGCCCTCCAGCCAGTGCCTCCATTCTTGTAGTGCCAACACCACAGCGAGTAGTTCTCTATTGCCAATGTCATAATTACGTTCAGCAGGAGTCAGGCGGCGTGAGAAAAAGGCACAGGGGTGCAGCCTCTGGTCGGTGGTGGAGCGCTGGGAGAGCACAGCCCCCACGCCGGAGTCAGATGCGTCAACCTCGACAACAAATTGAGAGGATATGTTAGGATGGATAAGAACAGGTGCAGAGGTGAATAAAGACTTGAGTTTCTCAAAAGCAGATTGAGTCTCTGAGGTCCACAAAAAGGGAAGCTTAATGGAAGTAGGTCTTGTTAATGGTTCCGCTACTCGACTAAAATTACGAATAAAACGACGATAAAAATTAGCGAAACCTAGAAACCTTTGAAGGAGCTTCCTAGAAGTGGGTGTGGGCCAATCAACCACTACCTGTATTTTCGCCGGATCTGCTCGGAGTTGACCCCTCTCAACAATAAAACCCAAAAAAGGAACCGACTCAGAATGAAAAACACATTTCTCAGCTTTGACATACAGACGATTTTCAAGAAGGCGTTGGAGCACTAAGCGAACATGCTGGACGTGTAGTTCAGGGGTAGGTGAGAAAATTAGTATATCGTCTAAATAAACTACCACGAAACGGTCGAGCATGTCGCGCAGGACGTCATTTATGAGGCCCTGAAAAACGGCAGGAGCATTGGTGAGGCCGAAAGGCATGACCAGGTATTCAAAATGTCCTAGGGATGTGTTGAAAGCAGTTTTCCATTCATCTCCTTGCTTAATTCTAACTAAATGGTAAGCATTGCGGAGGTCCAATTTGGTGAAATGTCTAGCAGTGTGTAGTGGGTTGAAAGCTGAGTCGAGAAGCGGAAGCGGATATTTATTCTTAACAGTAATATTATTGAGGGCACGGTAATTGATGCAGGGGCAAAGTGTCTTGTCCTTCTTCTCCACAAAAAAGAACCCGGCAGCTAGTGGAGAGTTGGATGGGCGGATAAGACCAGAAGCAAGTGAAGTGGTGATATAGTCCTCTAGAGCATGTCTTTCGTGTCGAGAAATGTTGTATAGTCGCGAAGAAGGGAGTGTAGCACCAGGGAGGAGATCAATACCACAATCGTAGGGACGGTGTGGAGGTAACGACAACGCTCGATCTTTGCTAAAAACTTCTTTAAGGTCGTGATAAGCAGTGGGCACAACCGACAAATCAATGACTTCCTGTGTGACGACGCGCGAGGACCTTGTGCGAGGGCATGCAGACCGCAGACAATGTAAATGACAAAAAATTCCCCAATTAATTATTGTAGCTTTGGCCCAGTCAATATGGGGATTGTGTTTAGCTAGCCAGGTAAGCCCAAGCACAACCGGAGCAGAACGAGAGGGTATGACTAGAAAAATGATTGATTCAAAATGGTTCCCAGATAATTGAAGAGATAACGGAAGGGTCTGATGTATAACGCTCGCCAGGTGGCCTCCGTCGAGGGATCGGACAACTCTAAGTTTATGTAACTTAGTAACGGGTATGGAATAACGCTTAATTACAGACTCATCGATGAAATTATCGTCGGAACCAGAATCAACAAGTGCGCTAATGTCCAATTTCTGGGATAAGTCCCAGGCTAGCGTACACGATAGTTGAAGTCTGGACAGTGTCTGACCTGTAGCGGACAGTAGAGGGGCATGGTCGATCGCTGGAGGATGTGAAGCTGGAACAGGGCGAGGAGGCGACGCCTGAGTGCGTAGAGGTGGCGGCGCTTGAGTGCGTAGAGGTGGCGGCGCTTGAGTGCGTAGAGGTGGCGGCGCTTGAGTGCGTAGAGGTGGCGGCGCTTGAGTGCGTAGAGGTGGCGGCGCTTGAGTGCGTAGAGTTGGCGGCGCTTGAGTGCGTAGAGGTGGCGGCGCTTGAGTGCGTAAAGGTGGCGGCGCTTGAGTGCGGCGGCGAACAGGACGATGAGGACAGTGGGAGAGGCGATGCTCCACTTCTCCACAATATAAACACAGCTGGAGGCGGATGCGACGATCCCTCTCAGCTGGAGATAGACGATTACCTCCGAGCATCATGGGTTCCTCTTCCTGTGGTATCGGCAGGGCATCGACACTGGGTATCGGTGCAAATGTTTGACGCGCTCCATGGCCACTCCCACTGCGTGACGAAGTGCAGAGTCCCTGACGTCGAAAACTCTCTCTCTCCCAGTCAACGAGGCGATTTTCAACCCTCCCCGCCAGAGCGACAAGCTCGTCGAGGTTGTCGGGAGTCTTGAGCGGGATCATGTGTTTCCGGACTCGCTCAGCCAGACCGAGGGAGAAGACGTCCACCAATGCGGAAGTGGGCCATCCGCTCTCAGCAGCGAGCCTTCGGAATTCGATGGCGAAGTCCGTGACGCTGCGCTGACCTTGCTGTAGACGAAGTAATGACCGTGCTGCCTCACGTCCTGGTCTTTCGCGCTGGAAAATGTTCTTCATGGCTTTGGCAAAAGCGGCATACGAGGCACACACGGGAGATTGACGCCCCCATTCCGCGGTGGCCCAGGCGGAAGCCCGGCCACTCATATGGGACATGACAAAAGCCACACGAGCTCTTTCAGTGTAAAAAGAGGTTGGCAATAGTTCAAAAAAAATCTCACACTGGGTGAGGAAAGACCGCACGTCACCTGACTCGCCGGAGAAACGCTCGGGCTTGGAGAGTGGTGGACACGTAGCAGGAGGGGTGTCGTCAGGCAACGGAATATCTGCGGGTCGAGGATGGCTCAGCGGGACTGCTGCGTCGGCGGTGGGGGAAGTCATCGACTGCAGAGCGGTGAGTACGCTTCCCAGCTTTGTCTCCAAGATATTTATGCGAGCATCTTGGCGTTCCGCCATGGCTTTGACGCCAGCCCTAAGCACGCCAAATTGTTCTTCCTGTTGGTCTAGAGTTCTTCTGACCGGGTCGATCTCTGCGAGGTCCATGATGTGGCTGGTTATTATGTTACCAACTGGTCAAGGGGGTGACCCCGGGATGCAGAGACGAGAGGCAAGTTTGAATAACAAAAAAGGGAAAACATTTAATGAGTCCAAAAAGTGTAACAAAAAGCGATGGGGGCAGAAGTGCACACCATGAATACTTAAATGAAAACAGGTTTCTCAGTGGTCGGCAGGGGGAGAAGCCAGGGCACACTAAGACACAGGATAAAGTCCTTGTTGCCTCAAGGAGGCTAGGAAACAAACACAACACGTTAGGATTTACAGGATTAAGGAAAAACAACATACCGGGACTGACGAGGCGAAGTAGGCACATGCACGTGGAAGGTGCAGGAAAAATAACCAGCAAGGCCCAGCTGTGGGTGACGAGCTTAAATACTCTGAAGAAATGGTTTGCAGGTGTGCCTAGTGTCCGCCCCTCGCTGGAGACTAATGAGCTGAGGAAACATCACAATAAAAGAGAAAGCAGGGAAATAAAAACACAACACTGACAGCACTAACTGCCTGAAAAGGACAGCCTATTTTTGTGAAAGTCCTCCAACTCAAAAGAGCAGAGAGAAATTGACCATCAGAGTTCTTGCCTTTGCACAATCTAGCATGCATTGATGTGTGTTGGCAACAACCCAAAGAGCCTCTGTAAGTGTATGTATGCAAATAAATGTAAATGATGACCACTGAAAAGAGTGTCTGACAACTTTCTTATTTCTTTGGTTGGTGCGACCGTGCAGGGATTGGACACAGTCCAGGTTATTGGAATCCATCGCTGAACAATGTCCAACCTGCAATAAAGTATGCGGCACCAAGATTGGACTCTACAACCATCACAGAGGTTCACCGTTAAAGTCATTAGTGGATGTCATAATCGGATTCGATGGACAACCAAGAGAGACAGAGAGAGATGCCTTAATTTTCCCAATAAACCCATACCATAACCATATGTTAAGACAAAAAACAAATGTGTTTTGTTAGTAAGATTTCAGTAAAATTATGAAAATGATAATTGGCAATCAGCCCCTGTATATAATTGTGCTTAAAAGGCCATGTTGTTACCGGTAAATCAGTTGCATGCCACTAACATTGACAATAACTGCTAACCTAAATTATGTGCCTAAGTTGTAGCTCCATAAATTTGAGCGATGTTCAGATGGAGTTGTTTTGTGTGTAGGTTTTCAAAAGATAAAAAGAAGAGGCAGACATGAACGGTAGATATTTTGTGCCAAAGATTGTTTAGTCACATGCAGCTGCCATTGCAAACCGGAAGATTTTGACCAGGCCGGACAGTCAACTCATTTAAAGGAGGAGTAAAACCATCCATCTCTAATTTTCATGAGCATGAAAACAAAAACAGAATGCTGGACGACAGCAAAGACTTACAGCGTGTGGAGCAGACGGCGTCCACAAAGTACATCCGTACATGACATGACAATCAACAATGTCCCCACAAAGAAGGATAGCGTCCGCACAACTTCTTGATTGCGAAAACAAAGCAGGTGCGGGTAATAGCGTTCAAGGAAGACATGAAACTGCTACAGGAAAATACCAACAAAAGAGGAAAAGCCACCAAAATAGGAGCGCAAGACAAGAACTAAAACACTACACACAAGAAAACACCAAAAAAATCAAAATAAATCACGGCGTGATGTGACAGGTCGTGACAGTACACCTACTTTGAGACAAGAGTTATAGTGATGCATGCTTGGTTATGGTTTGGAATAATATCCAACAATTACAAGAACAACTTTTTATTGTCAACATCGGCTACTGAGTTTCATTTTTCAATGATTTCTGCTGGTTGTGTGCCTCGGAATGTTTTCAATGAAAAACATGTGCCTTGGCTCAGAAAAGGTTGAAAAACACTGTGATAGACGGTAAAATTAACTTAAATTAAATGTCATTGAAAAATCTGATAATATTATTCATCGCATAGTGTGAAATACAACTTATTTAACAATTTACTGAGAACTGTATTATTTATTATTTATGAACCTAGTGTGTGTGTGACAATCATAGGTACTTTAACTTTAACTTAATATTTATTGTGCACAAATTGAGAACAGGAAGTGAACAAATGTGATAGTAATTGGTATGAAATCGAAAAGGGGTAGGATTAAATAAGCCCTGCTTCTTCGTACTCCTTTTTGGACATGTAATGAAGAACTGGAAATATGTGATGGGTCATATTGTAAATGTATGCATGTTTGAAATGAATTTATACCACCACCATCACCGTCATTACAGAGTTATAATGTCATGCCAAGTTCTCATGTAATCTTAATATTTCACTAACATAATACAAGATGATAATAAAATATACCATTAGAAATTATTCATAATCCTCATACAAACCTCTAAATATATAATTAGTCAGCGTCACCTCATCGATGTTAAAATGCAGAATTCAATTAAGACTTTTTTTGAACAATACCATATGACACGTTGGGAAGACTATGTCTCCTGGCTGGCCTGGGAACACGTTTTCTTTATGAAAACAAACTATTATAATGGGTGGAAACTAAAACAGAAATGTTTCTTCCAAGGTAAAAATTAAGAACACGCTATGATAAAGATAGGTAATATATTCAGAATTGAAAGGATTCTAGCGCCAGTTGAAAGGGAAACAAGATAAACAGTTTCAAAACATTTTTGATTTGTGAAAATGTTCAAGTGTCTGAGGCTAAAATATGTATCCTAATGTGCCATTTTTTCTGTACGCTTGCTCATTAGCTGTTATGTTCGTTCTTCTTCTTTTTCTTCTCCCTCTGAATGTGACTGATCTCTTAGGCAAGTCGCTAGAGCATGACTACACCATGATTGTACACCGTATATGTCACTAAAACGAAGACAAGAGGAAAAAAGGATTCCTTGCATCGAGTTAGTGTTGTGTTTTACGAGCTGCAGTGAAAGCCTCATGTGACAAGCTTCCCAATGAGCCAATCTGATTCGACGGCTTTCTCTGTTAGCCAATCAGCGAACCCTCTGAGCAAAGAGACAGTGCCCACGTGACGTTTTGACATTACTTCCTGGTATTGTTACTTCCGTGTTGCTGCGCTAACTGACTTACACACCGATAGATGAGGGAAGGTGTAATCTATTCCAATCACTCGGTAAGAGACAAACATAGTAATTGTATATATGTTTACACATTCTGAATAATGTTTTAGCAGTCGATAATCGCTATATTTGTTGTGTTTTAACACCGTAGAACGGCGTGGGTGCCAAACATTTCCCTTGGTGTTTCAGGTGAAACACCATAAAACACACATACATTGACTCAACGGTGAGTGTAAATGCTGTTTAGTAGCTGACATTTTTGGTTGTGTTATTCACGATGGGCGTAATTCACAATGTGGTTTTAAATGGGTAAATATTTAGGCTGAAGCATATTTTTTCCTCTTACCCCTTCATCCTACTACTAGCCAGGGGAGCAACTGACAACCCTGTCCATCACCCCACACTCCTGAGCCTGATTTAATTTTGTTATGTTTTCTGTGAATAAATCTTATTTATTCATGGACTTACCACTAAATTCTTACGTGTTGTGGTACTAATTGGACAATGTAATTTTCCCACTGTTGGATGAATAAAAGTCTATCCTATCCTATTTGATCCAATACAACAGCACTGTAGTGAATGTGCTCACCGAGTGAATATATTTAAACTCAAGTAAAAATGCAAAGTTCTATAATCAATTTTTTCATTCAACATGTATTTCAAAACATTATATATATATATATATATATATATATATATATATATATATATATATATATATATATATATATATTAGGGCTGGGCGATATATCGATATACTCGATATATCGCGGGTTTGTCTCTGTGCGATATAGAAAATGCCTATATCGTGATATTCGAGTACCGTATTTTCCGCACTATAAGGCGCACCTAAAAACCACAATTTTTCTCAAAAGCTGACAGTGCGCCTTATAACCCGGTGCGCTTTATTACGATTCATTTTCATAAAGTTTCGATCTCGCAACTTCGGTAAACAGCCGCCATCTTTTTTCCCGGTAGAACAGGAAGCGCTTCTTCTTCTACGCAAGCAACCGCCAAGGAAAGCACCCGCCCCCATAGAACAGGAAGCGCTTCTTCTTCTACCCGCCCCCGGAAGAAGAAGAAAAAACGCGCGGATATCACCGTACGTTTCATTTCCTGTTTACATCTGTAAAGACCACAAAATGGCTCCTACAAAGCGACAAGGATCCGGTTCATAAAAAGACGCAATCTCTCCATCCGCACACGGATTACTACCGTATTTCACAGCAACTGATATTCCTGTGAACCGCACTGTGGAACGGGAGCACGTACGGTGAATATTCGCACCACAGGGAATGAGAAGTCATCCTTCACTGTGGTTCTAGCTTGCCATGCTAACTTCCACCCATGGTGATATTCAAAAGGAAGACCTTGCCAAAAGAGACCTTTCCAGCCGGCGTCATCATAAAAGCTAACTCGAAGGGATGGATGGATGAAGAAAAGATGAGCGAGTGGTTAAGGGAAGTTTACGCGAAGAGGCCGGGTGGCTTTTTTCACACAGCTCCGAAGGCGAACACACCTTCACTAAGACGGGCAGACAGCGCCGGACGACATACGCCAACATTTGCCAGTGGATCGTAAATGCCTGGGCAGATATTTCGGTCACAACTGTGGTCCGAGCTTTCCGGAAGGCAGGATTCACAGAACTGCTGCACAACAACAGCGACACTGAATCCGATGACTTCGACGAGACGGAGCCGGCCATTTTTGGATCCCACGCTTGCGCAACTTTTCAATTCGGACACCGAAGACGAAGAATTCGAAGGATTTACGAATGAAGAATAACTTCAGAAGGTGAGCGCTATGTTTATTTTGTGTGTTGTGACATTAACGTTCGAGCAACATTATGTTGCTATTGTTCTACACCATTTTGAATTTTACTATGTTTGTGATTGCACATTTG